>NW_020230526.1:0-33703 GCF_003227715.2 Harpegnathos saltator | reverse complement strand
TCCGCGGGCAAGATGGTGAATGTGAGTCACGCATATGTCCAGAGAAGAACGTGCCGGGTGTTGCTAGACTCGAATCTGGGCCCGCGGTTACTAGCGTGGACTGACTATGGTGAGTGGGTGGGTTCTCTGTGCACGACAACAGCGATTGAAAAAAAAACGGAGTGGAATAGAATGACTAGCGACAGCAGCAGTCCTCCTATCTCCTGCTTTCCCGGATCGTCCGCATGGACTGTCCGTCTATCTATCATCGCAGCAATATTCATCTTCGTGCTCGTTTGCGCGATCGCGTATTCAGTAGTAATGGTGGGTCTCCATTACGATGAGAAGCGGCTGAACGAGGTGGCCGGTCAATATGAACGTCAGCGGCGGCTCCAAGAGCGTACCAGTAGTGACGTAATTGTTAGCCGCTCGTATTCGAGATGCCGCACAATGCGTGGTGGTATGCGCAGAGTGTCATTGATCGCAATACAAAAAGTCGGACTACCAATGGCCGCGCACTTTTGCGAGCTGATGTGACAAACGGCAATACGACGGACTAATTGTGATCCGACCGGTCGGTTGGTATATTTATTATCAGGTTAACGATCGATTTTTCTATCTGACGAATACTATCGCTGGGCACGACTCGTCCTGCCGCGCGAACGAGAGCTCCGCTATTACGTTATTGCCCGTGCTGAAATCGGATTCAACTAACGCGACTCTGTGCACAGCTTGTCTCAACACCAACCAGCTTGAGCTGTTGAGCTTGTTCGCCGCGGATCGTAACGCCGTGCACGACACCATCGTCCTCGACGACTTGCTCGAGTCACGGAGCAACAGCGGCAGCGGCGGCGACGACGAGGAGGAGGAGGCAGATACGCCGGTCACACTGATCGACGTGTTGAATCATTTGTTGGACGCTCAAGTACTCTGAGAAAAAATGAGTACGTGTTTGCACCGCCGCGAAAGTTGCCACGGTGTCGGTGAATTAGCTATTTGCTTGAACGACTCGTTCCAGGAGGATAGAACGGTTTCTGAAATCATCACGCGACCAAGCGGATGAGTTACGACTCTATCAACACGCGATAAGACTCGGTAATAACGTAATGCGAGCTATGATGGACACTGTACACGACCTGCTAACGTCAGTGACAACGGCAGCGAACAGTGCAGCTACAAACGATAATTGCGTTTTTGTGGCAAAGTGTTTCTGTCGTACTATAGAACATGTGAGCGATCTGACTCGGGACATGACACGCGAAATGCAATTATCGCCGCCATTACGACGTCGCGCTGGATGGACAGTGGCGCACATGTGAAACTTTGGCCATTTATGTGCACAGGCGAACGCTCGGGATGATAGTACGCCTCTCCGGGCAACAATGCGTCGCTATATTGTATCAGACAGCAGCAGCGGTCCACTCACAATCCACGACATCGAGCGACAATAGCGGTGATCTGCGCTGCTGCGTCTGCGAGCGCAGCTTCGACAAGACGTTTCATTATTTGCAACATGTTCGCGTGCACTATCGACTGAACATGTATCCGTGCGATCGATGCGATGCCTCATTTGTACAGCAAAATGGACTCGATTATCATCGCACTAATTGCTGTTCCGGTTACGGGGGATATTTGAGAGACAGTATCGCTGCTGCCGATCTTGCGATATGTTACGAAATGTGCGATGCTTGTGATACCTTTCACGAAAACGGCAGAGAGTTGCGCAATCACGTGTTGCGCAGTCATGCCGAATAAAATATCGACCTTGGCGTGAATCGTATGCAATAGGATATTGTACGCAAACTTTGTTTCGATATTCTGACCAAACGTCGCGCGAACGTTGCCCACCCTCATCGATCAACGGATTCACGCGCTGATTGAAGAAAACAATGACGACAGCGGCAGGAGCAACAACAGCGGTAGAAATGACAACAACGATTCATCTCTCCCCTTCTTTTTACATCGAAACTGCGAAATATTTGAAGAATATTCGAATCTGCTGTATAAATTGCAATAAACTACTGATAATTGAACTATCCGTATGTAACAGTGAATATATCTCTACTCATTTCTTCCTCTCATAAATATCGCGTGCGTGCACAAAAGAAAAAGAAGCTCAGAAGAAGCAGTAGCAACAGCAGATCTCTACCCATCTCACATCGAAAGCCTTTCCGTTCGTTTATATTGCACGTCCTCGCACGAATCGCATGGACCTTGAGCTTGGAAGTTCCCACGCAGGTGGCAGCGAAACCCTTCCTCGATCGTCGTCTTCCACTCATGCATCGACTTGCGTCGACTTTGCATCGTTTGATCCGCATGTTACGAGGAAGACGTTCGATCGACTCGACTCAATCGAATGAAGCGCAAGATCGAGCAAAAAACACCTCCCGTTCTATATACGTTAACGAAAATACCGGAGTACAGAGCAGTAGCAACTGGTCCTATTGTACCTTTGATTGCTCTGTAGTACGGTACGTGCAATAGTACCAGCGCGCGCCCGGTACGGCTCGGTACGTACTGAAAAATTGTACAATTTGTACAGTAGACTGGGAGGGGGGTGGGAAGGTTGGCTTGTTCATTGGTCGAAAATCAAAGTGGTGAGGAAAATTCCTCCAATCAGATACAATGGACTCCCACCACAACTCGAGCGATTTTAATCGGCGAAGGTGTTAACTAGGTATCGTAAGTTAAATGTTGAAAAAAATGCACCAAGTTTTCCTCAAATACCTGGAAAAATATTAGGCAAATAGAAAAATGTTTTGGACAAAAGTTATTCAAATTAATTGGTGGAAAAAGACGGTGTAATAAAAAGTTCAAATTTCCATTTAAGATGTTTATGTTGATCTTGACTGGATTTTTCAAGGTCATCCCAAGGCCAAATTTATAGCATCAGTAAATACATTTCTTGAAACTCTACAACATTGGTTCGAAACATTTTTCTCAGAAACGTTTCGTTTTCGAGATGTTTAACTGTTTTGAGACTTTTAAAACACTCTTATATGCAGGGTGACCCAAAAGTAACGGACCTTTCGATTTTTCTCGAAAACGAAACGTTTCTGAGAAAAATGTTTCGAACCAATGTTGTAGAGTTTCAAACAATCTATTTACTGATGCTATAAATTTGACCTTGGAATGACCTCGAAAAGCCCAGTCAAGATCAACATAAAAATCTTAAATAGAAACTTGAACTTTTCATTACACCGTCTTTTCCCACCAATTAATTTGAACAACTTTTGTCTAAAACATTTCTTTATTTGCCTAATATTTTTCCAGATATTTGAGGAAAACTTGGTAACTTTTTTTCAACATTTAACTTACGATATATCGCTAACTATTTGTCGGAAGAAAAAGTGGTAGTAGACTTTTTTACTCTATTTAGTCTCTAGAAAATATTGCTGCAATAGTGCCCTGATTTTTTGTTAATTTGGCGATTTTGAAATTTCCAAAGGCCGATAAGTTAACAAAAATCAGGGCACTATTGTAATAATATATTCTAGAGACTAAATAGAGTGAAAAAGTCTGATACCACTTTTTCTTCCGACAAATAGTTAGCGATATATCGTAAGTTAAATGTTGAAAGAGTTTTCTTTAAATATCTCAGAAAATATTAGGCAAATAAAAAAACATTCCAGACAAAAATTGTATAATTTTAAATGGGACATAAAACAGCAGTAATGCTATGTTTACAGATGGTGCCACTTTTGGGATATACACTGATCATTGCTTTTCTTAATTGGAAACTTTAATTTTTTATTGTACCATCTTTTTCTGCTAACTAATTTTAATAACTTTTGTCTGAAACATTTTTTTATTTGCCTGACATTTTCTGAGATATTTAAGAAATACTTGATAACTTCTTCGGCTTCACACTCCCGTATAAATGGCCGCTCTACGCTCCCGTATAAATGGCCGCCCTACGCTCCCGTTCACGTCTCCCTTCCACGCTCTTTTTGTAAACGCGACATTTTAGGGAAAAATGTTTCAAACAAAAGATATATAATTTCAAATGGGACAATAAGACAGTGATAGTGTTTTGTTTATAGATGGCGCCACTTTCGAGGTGTTCACTAATAATTATTTTCTTACATGGAAATACTAATTTTCCATTGTATTATCTTATTTTACCACTCAATTGGAACAACTTTTGTTCGAAACATTTTTTTATTTGCCTAATATTTTTTTTGATATTTAAGGAAAGTGCTTTCAACATTTAACTTGCGATATATCGCTAACTATTTGTCGGAAGGAAAAGTGATATTAGACTTTTTTATTCTATTTAGTCTCTAGAATATATTGCTGCAATAGTGTCCTAATTTTTGTTAACTTATCGGCCTTTGGAAATTTCAAAATCATCAAGTTGACAAAAAATCAGGGCACTATTGTAACAATATATTCTAGAGATTAAATGGAATAAAAAAGGCTAATACCATTTTTTCTTCCGACAAATAGTTTGCGATATATCGTAAGTTAAATGTTGAAAGAGTTTTCCTTAAATATCTAAAAAAATATTAGGTAAAAAAAATGTTTCGGACAAAAGTTGTTCAGATTAATGGGCAAGAAAGGGTTGATATGATAAAAAATTGTAGTTTCCATTTAAGAAAAGTAACGATCAGTGAATAAGATCGAAAGTGGCGCCATCTGTAAACGTAACGTTACCGCTGTTTTATGTCTCCCTTTAAGCTAATATAATTTTGGTCTGAAATATTTTTCTCCAACATGCTTAGTTTTTTAAAGAAATGAGATATACGGATTGTCTCGGACATTCAGTATTTGTAGTATTAGTCGTATCAATAAAAAGAGATTAGGTAGCACACTCTCTATTATTTCTATTCCTTTTTGCTGAGCATTGTTATGGAGACGAATGTTCCTGAGAAAAATGCTTCTGTCGCGGCGAATGAAGCAAATTTGGACGATGTTACGGTGGCCAAAAACACAGTCAATGCAGAACGGGATGAGGAAGGGTTGGTGCCTCATTCTGTGTTATCAAAGCAAGCGACGACCCATTCGAAACATTTCGAGCAACGAACGAAGCAGCGACGTGTCGATTCGAATCAACAAAACAGCAGCGAAGTACTTGGGACAACCTGGGAGACAACGTGGACTCATGAGGCGAAAGAGGAATTGCCTGCTTCAGCGTTTGCGCGTCTCACGAAGGATGCCTCTGCAATGAATCGATGTAGCACAACGACTCGACTTCGTGAGTCATGTAGATCCGATGCCGCTGCGATCGCGAACTCGCAATTTACTCGCTCGATCATGTTTGACAGTTATTTGGCCAAGTGGCCGCGAATTGTGACAAGTAGCAACCTATGCTACGTCATAAATTGCGCGCGACTGCGACTCGCTAGTGCAATGGTTCACCATCGACAACAAGTGCCAAAAATTCCACCATCCTTGACGAGCGCGACTGAGACTCTGAAAGATATAGGCGTACCACTCGTCGAAACGTTATTCAACGACGCATGGACACCAAACAGACGCACGCCTACGGGATGCGTTGGCAGTGGCGGCGGTGGCGGCGATGATAATGATGTTCGCAAAATAACTGCGATCTTGTTCGTTTCGCGCGGTCGTATAGCGCGCGATGACGAACGAGACATCACATTAGCGCGGAACAGCGACTCGTTGAAAACTTTGGTAAAAACTCTCGCATACATTATGTGCACAGCGTCGCACAAAGATGATGGTAATGATGATGATATCACGGCGATCGAAGAGAGCTCCATGCAAGGTTCGAGTGAGGCTACAGTTTGCGATACAGTCCTTGACTCTCTGTGCCTCGAGAGTCTATTGTTTGCGGTGAAACCGCGTACAAATCGAGACATTGCGCGAGCAGTCGCCCGCAGTGCTCGATGTCGCGATGAATTCGCCCGAGTGATGATCGAGCTGCGGTTGGACGCCAATATGGTACCGCAGGATGAATTTGTAGCCGCAAAAATTGATGAACGAGTTGTGAAAGAACGGACGACCGATCGAGCCGGTCAGTTGGACGAACTATGGACGACCAGATCGGGTCTAGGACGAACGACTGTACAAGAGAAAGATGAGCGCCGTTCATCGAACGATATAGGCGAACAACGCGCATTGACGATAAACTCGGCCGACGAAAGGGTGGTAACTTTCTTTGATTCTGATCGCCCAGCTCTGTCTGGATACGATGCTTTGCCCATTGTTACCACCGCTGCCGGAGACAACAATGATAATGGGAGCAGCAGCTTTTGAGCGTCGTCAAAAGAACTCGATCGTAAAGAATACGGCGATGTGGAGCATATGCGACAAAGAGTTGATCATGAAACGTCGCAGGCTCACACATCTTCCAACGCTGCGGCGCGAACCGATCGAGAGGCCATGCATGTTGTCCCAAACGTGGGTCACAAGCGTACAACTTCCGCGATCTCTGCTTCGAGGCGAACGTCGAAGCGTCGTCGTCGAAGCTATAGTTCATCGAGCAGAAGCAGCAGCAGCAGCAGCAGCAGCCGGAGCGAAACTAGCAGCGAAGACGAATCGATGACGACGGCGGCAATGACAGTACCGACGACAATGGACACGATAGAGAGACAAAGAATGAGCGATCGCGCTCGATGCTAGACAACAAGGGAACGACGCGCCAGCGCAGGATACACAATCATGCACAATCATGATCGAAGCGAGACCGTAGATGATACAACGCCTGCGAGTATACATGAGAACGCAGAACGAGATCGATCAACCGCCGCCGCGGACCGAATTGTTCGCACTCGCCGCAAGTTCGTCGTTCGTTGATCGAGCGCGCTATGCTGTCTGACGAGTATCGACATGCTCGACGTCGTAGAGTCGCACGCTTCGAAGATCTAAACGTTCGACTGCGAATTCTGATCGGGACGTTCGACGCTGTCAATCGAGCCGATGTTCAAAGTATTACACGATCGCTCTCGTTAGATTTCTTGGGCGCATTGTACGATTCTTCATACATCTCGTATCGATTTTTCGATGATACTGTCTCCAGTGCACAGTACGCCCTCTCGTATATCGTACCGTTGCTCGTCGCAAGTCGTGGACCGAATATGTCAGCGACGGCAGATTCGTGGCGCACTAAAGCGAGTATCGAAGCATGTTTGCGCACTGAAGCGTGGTTGGCTCGACGTGCGATAGAAGAGTACTGCAGAGCAACTATCGATTGTACGAATTTTTGCGATGTTTGGAACTGCGCGATGCTGTACGTTCGATAATCAATGACGACGACGACGACGACGACGACGACGACAACGACGACGACGGCGACGACGACGATGTCAACGACGACTCTTTTACAGTGTTGACGAATATTTCAGCGGGTGATAAAGAGTCACTCTTGACAGAGACGGATGCTCGCGTGTCCAGATTACTTCAACCGATCGAATTCGAAGCTAAGGCATACGACGGGTCGCTCTCGCTCGTAGCTTCTTACCGCGTTGACATATCGTTTGGTACTGGACGCAACAATAGCCGCGTTGGACATTGATGGCGACCAGGGAGGCATTGGAGGCCGCCGTAAGAATGAAGAAGAAGAAATCATTCGCAAACGTTTGATGCGAGCATTACCTAAATCGCACGATTTGGCGATTGTCGCACTCAACGTGCTGACTCAGCGCAGGTGCTTCGATGAGGCTACTCTCGCAAAAGCTGAAAAGTTTCGTAAGCCAACGTTCGTTTCGGCGCCAACGCAGCCGTCAAATGCAGCAGGCGACCTTGGCGTCTGTGTGTATCGCGCGATAGGTTTGGCTTGGCCAGTGTGGAACTTGACGCTGCAGCGTTCCGGCACGAGCATGACTTCGCAAACGGTCGTCGCGACATCGAACAGCACCACGAGTAGCCTCGGCCATTGGATTCGCGACGACTTGACGGAAGCTGTGGAAAATTACGAATTGGGCGAATGTGAAATGAACGCGAACGCGACGGTGGTGGCAGTAGCAAACGATGCCATCCGAAATGTTTGGGCCGACGCGACTGCCGAAGACTACAAGTACTTTGCGCTTTATCGCGCCAACGCGATCTACGATCGCGATGTAATTCGACACGATGACGATTTTTATACGAAGACGCTGTCGCACGTACTTCGGCTTTCACGATAGGTTCAAAGAACCTAATTAGGATACGTAGGCAGTCTGAAAAGTTCTCGACCTGACACAGTCTGCCCCAGATCCAATGAGACTGGTCTAAAAAAAATACAAAGCGTTTATTATTTTGATTTTTTATTCTTGTTTATTCAAAATAGTCTCCTTCTGAGTCAATACAGCGCTGGAAACGTTCAACAAATTTTTCGAAACATTTTTTATACTCATCGGCTGGAATGGCCTTTAGCATGGCGATCGAAGTCTTTTGTGTGACCGGGATGGTATCGAAACGATTTCCTTTCATCGCCAATTTCAGTTTGGGAAATAGCCAGAAGTCGCACAGAGCCAAATCAAGTGAATATTGTGGATGATCGATAACAATGATGCCTTTTTTGGTCAAGAATTCACGTACAATGATGGTATCTTTGTACGATGGTGCATTATCGTGCAACCTTCCGTTTGCCCAAATCTTCGGACAAAATTCGATAGACTGTGCTTTTCGGTATCCCAGTTTCCTCTTCGATAAGTCTCGCAGACACACAGCGGTCGCTTCGAAGAATTTCTTTGACTTTCTCGATGATTCCTTCATTGCGAGTGGTTTTTGGCGGCGGTGCTCGGTCATCGTCTGCAAGGTCCTCACTACCGCCACGGAATTGGCCAAACCAACGGAAAATCTGTGCATGGGACATGCATTCATTCCCGTACACATTTTTTAACGTTTCGTACGTTTCTGCACCACTTTTACCCAATTTAAAACATGTTCCATGTTGGTTTTTCGACCGACGTACACAAAGTGACTTTACATAAAATGTCAAACCACAGTGAAATATCAACCGAATTCGCTCAAATTTTGAGGTTAAGTAGATGAAGGGTAGGACATTCACCTACTATCATCATTCACTCGTAGATATCACTGCGCTAAGAACTTTGATGGAACCAGTCTCATCGTATCTGGGACAGACTTTGTACATGGCATTAGAAAGTGTCAAACTATAATTGGATTGGAAAGTGATATCCCTGATATAAATCCATGTAAAATTCACTCGTGCGTATTTCCAGATTCATGTTCGACAGGATAAAATCATTGATATTTTCGTTGCACCTATCCTCTTCGCAACATGCACGAAATGTATCAAAAATCGCTAATATCGCGATCTAAGTTGCAACAGCAATACGTCGTGCAACATTCCGTTAAAGTCGCCAATTGGCGCTGTGGTGGGGGTACATTGTACCTGATTGGAGGAATTTCCCCCACCACTTTGATTCTCGACCAATGAACAAGCGAAGCATCCCCCTCTACTGTGCAAATTGTACAATTTTCCAGTACATACCTAGCCATGCCGAGCGCGCGCCGGTACTATTGTACGTACCGTAGTACAGAGCAGTCAGAGGTACAATAGGACCAGGGGCTACTGCACTCCGGTATTTTTGTTAATATATATAGAACGGGTGGTTTTTCGCGCGATCCCGCGCTGCCGATCGACTCGACTCGATCGAACGAAGCGCGAGCGAACGCGATGCGAGAAGTGTATGCCGGGACTGCCTACAGTACGGGGGGGGTAATTCTGAAGATCAATTTGAACATATCTTTAGTCGTTGATAAGTCTTGCTTTAGTCGACCGTATCAGTGATCGGTCTTGCCTTAACTTTCAAGCTTCGTAACTCGGAAAGTATACAATGGAACGTAGTTTTGTTATAGTGATTTGGAAAGCTCTCGAGATAAGCTACAGAAATATGTAATAAAAAATAGAGGTTTCCGTTAAAAAAAATATTACTGACCTTAACTTGATTTTGACAAGGTCATTAAGGGTCAAGTCCACGTTTCCATCATGTCCCCCCTTCAAGCCATGCGACTTTCGTTGGAAAAGTTTTTCAATAAAATCATCGATTCGCGAGATAATCGACCATATCGCTTAAAATGAAACACCCTGAACCTCTTTGTATTTCGCAACTTTTTGGCTATTTCTTCGTAATCAGCGATTTTTATGCTGATATTTTCGTCGCACGCCTGTCCGTAGTAGGTCTGTAGTAGGTCCATAGTAGGTCCGTAGTAGGTCCATACGTAGGTGGGTACACTCTGACATTCGACATTCATTTAATTTTTTTATTATTTCCAAATGTACAATTCGAGCTAGTGGATACCTAACCTAACCTAACGATTGGGGGAATGTCGAGCGTGTTGACAAGTGTAGAGCAGAGACTTGACACGCTCAGCTTCATCGTGTACCAAACGGTTGTAAAGTAGCATGAATAGTAAGGCTATACTCGGCACGAAGAACGAAAAGATAAAAAAATTAAACGATGCAAAGTTAGGACAAAACCAACGATCGCTCCAAGAGCACTGATCCATAATAGCGGTGTTTGCATCAGAAACGGTACGATAGTATCGCAATTGTTTAACGGGAGATAAAATGTTCGAGCTTTTTCCCGCGCGTCCTCGATGATTCCATCGGCACATGCTTCGCACAGCTTCATATAGCCTTTCACTCGTCCTCGCCCAAAGTAGTGAGCTGTGGTAAATACGAGGTCACGTTCTTCCTTCGACATACCAGCGTGTATTTCAAAAGCTCGTGGTGTACCGGTGTATAGTCCAAGGTACACGTGGCGAACCATATTCCATGTACAACTTATGCCATAACTCATTACGTCCAGGCGTACGAGACGCTGCGATATCTTGTGAATCGTTTCGACGTTGTATGTGTCGCCCATAGAATCCACACGACCGAGTGGAACACACAAAGCCCGATGTGTTTCGTAGTCAGATGTAGAACATGTCGTTGCTGTGCCGCCACAATAGTTCATACTCGTGTGCGATACAATCGATTCGGTCAGACTGTCAATTGCACCATTTTTCTATTCCTCGCTGCCTTGTACAATGGTAACAGCAGCAACAGTAGCAGCAACAGCAGCAGCAGCAGCGACAGCAGCAGGGACTTCGGAGTGCAATAGAAACAATGCGACTAATATTCGTCGCTGTGTTCTACAAACAGCAACATCGTCGCTCAATTTGTCGTTCATCTCCTCAAACTCGAATCGGGTTGTCTTGTTTTACATGAGGAATCTTAGAGAGCATTTGTCTCTAAGAAGTGATCATGAGCGAAAAGGAACTTTCGTTTCCGTGCGACAAACTGGAGGATGAGGAGGAGGACGGACAAGAGATTGAGGAAGAATACAATGACGGCGACGGCGAGAACGACGCAGACGCAGATAGTGGTGCATCGAACATACCACCGCCACCTCCGTTGCTGCTGCTGCTGCTGCTACTGCTGCTCAATTTCACAAAGATCGTTCGATACGAAGTCGCGGGGCGACTCGTGTCAATCGCGTTGCTCGTCGTTATCGTAACAACATATTTTTGCGTTCCTCGCGTACAATCGAGGCCCGAATCAGCTCGCGTTACGACACATGTATCGCATATTTGCTCGATGAATCATTGATTCGCGGGTCGTACATTTCATTCGCCCGTTGGTTCGCGTCGTATCTTGACGAAACTAATGCGCCCGGATGTTTAGTGGTCGTAGGTGTTGCTGGGATCACACGCACGCGCGATTGCAATGTACGACACATTGATCTTGGCCGAACGATGCCGATACCATGCGTCTATATCGACTCCAATGACACGCATCCCATTTTCGCGTTGAAACGAAACATTGGATATCCGATAATCACGATTCTCGTCACCATTCAGGCCAGTCGCCTGGAACATCTGTTATCATGCGACGGAAGTATCGTAGTATTTCCACTCGACAGCATGCGCAAAATGTGCGATCGTGTTGCGGACACGATGCGACACGCCATGAACGCATATTTGTGCGATTTGTACGAGTCTTATGCTCGTGATCGTTGTGAACTAGAGGACTGGCGCGATGACAATTTCAGCGACAAAGACGAGAGTGTGTCTCACTGTTGCAACGAAGCAACAGCAACAGCAACAACAACAACAACAACACCGAACGCGATTACGATAGAACGTCGAGTCGACGGTAGCGACGAAATGGCAGAGCGTGGGCGAGGTTACGAAGTCGCCACCGTTGCCGTTTCACCACCGGCGCCTCTGCTACCGCAACCATAGGTGATGCGTGAGGTTCACGAAAATGAAGACGAAGACAATCGTTCCTTCGTCATGTCAACGTCGTTGCGTAAAGATAGGTTCGGGCGCGTGTACGAACGCGTCGATTCGGATGCTACGTTTCTATCGCGATTGAACAAGTACGGTAGAAACGGCGACGGGAACGATAGCAACAACAACAACAACAATAACAACTTGTCACCGGCTTCGTCGTCGTCTCTTTCGGATCATCATCGTACTACTACTTCTCAACCGGAGCGCATAGCTGGCATTTTACGCAAGCCGGGCCGACAATGTAGCCAAAGCTATTCGTCGCAGAAACAAAATCTTGGACCGCAACGCGCGTATTTTAGCTTCTCTGCGCGACATGGACGCCTCACTGTTGCACACGCATCCAACGGATCGCTTGAAAATTGTACATGATGGCGAGAGCGCGGCAGCGGTCTAAGCGATTCGTCTGCGCGGTACGATGCCTCTCCTCCCGACGACAACAACAGCCCTCGCTTCGCAACCTTCGCACAAAGATTCAAGTCGATTCAATTGGATCTTGTGGTGCCAATGAGCAGGCATGTTTCTTTTGGCTCTATATTTATTCTTTGTTTCTCAGATTCTGCTCAGTGCGAGCATGAAAACAATGTTCTGTGTGTTGCCGCATATCGGCACACTGTGCAACATTGTACCCGAGGGCAAAATTTCGACGAAATCTTAGCCAACGCCAACGATGAACATGCGCAGCAGCACTACCATACGACGACGGCAGCGACGACGACGACGATGACAACGACAAAAAGGAAGAACAGTCGCGAAGAACGGTCGAACGATAGCGAAGCGTGTCAATGGCTCAAAAAAGCGAAACATTGATGCAATTGTCATAGATGTTGCGGCAGCAGTCCATGGTGGCCGCAGATTCGTTGCGGCTGAGTGAATGATCGTTACAAGTGTTATCCTCATCGTATTGTTTGTTGATCTTACGAATTGACCACGCTCGTGTGTCGCGGTCAAGTTTCGCCAAAAAGAGAGGGAATAGCGTTAGACGTCGAGCGCCTCGAGCGAGTGACCGCGTGCGCGCGCGCGCGCATACACACATACACACACACACATACGCACCTCGCAACCGCCGCCCTTTGGCATCGACAGCAGTGCTATCGGCAATATATAGCGAAGATTACAATAGATACATATACGCGCGCACGCATCCCTCATCGTCGCCGCCGCCGTCGCCGCTGCGAAGACACCGCCGTTGCGCGGAAATACAACGACATGGCTAGAATTTTGTATCCTCTGAACGTATACTTTCCCGCTGACAATTCGCGCAGCAGCGGTGAAAATATCTTACGAATCGACACGCTCGAATACGCGGAAGTCTCGTGCAACAGTAGCGTGAGGCGACTGTGTACGCGTTCATCGGTGGATATACTATGGATGCCGACATTGATCGTAGGTGTGCGAAACAGAGCTATCGCAGAATTACGACGTGATATAAATTTCGCTCTGATGTTGCATCGACAAGGGGCCGTGATGACTATGTAGCGCACCCCGGTTCGAGCAATGGCCCGATCCATCGATCGATCGTTGTGGACCATGCGAGAGAACCAGACGCTGTACGAGCTTCGTTTCGAAACGTATAGTGCGCGAAGGAGAGCCAGAGCTTTCCTCCGGGACAACGCCGCCGCTCGTGTCAATGATTACATGTTATTCGCTGTGGATAACTCGGTCGCATTCGAAGTTATGCTGGCCTCGTACTTTCACGCACGCGATGACCAATTGAAGAGCGGCGGTGCGGCTGATGACAACTGCTGCGAACAACAAGACATAAACGTTGATTCTACGTTCGAAATGTGCAACTGGTGCCATGTGAACAAACGAACTGGACAGAAGCTATGTCGCCTCACCGATCGCGAATTGGAACTTAACGGATTGCCCAAGGATCCGATCGCCACGCTGCCGATTATCAGTTTTGACTTAAAAACAGTGGCTCACATGGAAAGTACTGTTCCTCGCGGCGTGGAGCGCGACGAACGCCTATCATCACTCGCGCTCACCGTTCATCGTGGCCAGGAGGACCCTGATCGAAAAAAAGACAACAAAGAATACGGTTACCTGTTCATGGCTTACGCGCCGCTCGATGACGACGACGAAGTGCGCAAAGAAGAGACTAGATTGTGCGAGAGTCTCAAATCAGCCGACACGTACGGACACGTCATGTTGTTTCGAAGTGAACTTGATCTACTGTACAATGTGGTAGAAATGTTGTCATGCAACGAATTTCTGGCTGATTTGTACAACTTGGACAATCCAACGGATGCTTCACGTCTAGCGTGCATTCTCGTGGGTTACAATACGTGGGAGTACGATTATACCTTTCTCTGGTGCAGATTGATCTTTTACGGACTGTACGAGCATGCGGTACACATGATACATTTGCGCAGCGAACCGCGTTTCTGCAAAACGCAAATTAGCTTCGATCTCATGATGCATGTAAAATCCAGACACCAAGCTCAAGTGGGCTCGATCGCTCTGGCGCACGTAGCGCGCTTCTTTGGTGCGTCCGATGCGGCAGAACGCGGCACCAATGAACGTTCGCGCCAACTGAAGATGAACTTTGACTCGGTAGCCATTCGAAAATTGTACTATAACAAGAACGGAGAAGAACGATTCGATCGCGACCAAGCCTTTGGACGTCTCGATTCTGACAACGTTGTCAATATGCTACGTGTAGCCCTGTACAATACGCAGGACTGCGCCGCAGTGTATCATTTACAGCAAAATCTAAATTTTTTGGACATGACGGTGCTGTACGCTTAACATTTCAACGTCGGTCTGATAGATGCATCGCACGCGGGAAACAGTCGTCTACTGCCAAATGCGTTTGCCATACGAGCGTTGCGCGATTTCAAACTTATACTACCTCTGCGCACCAACACTATGTGGCCGTACACTATGCTGCAGGTGACGACAACTCGCAAATTCGATGGCGACATCGATGAAAATGAGGGGGTCGATGGACCGCGCGTATTGCGTCAGCGTTGGCAGGTCGGCGATTACTCCGTGACGGACGAATTAGACCTCATGCGGATCGGGAGCCGCGTGTACATCGGAGGAATAAATTCCGCGCTCGCCGGGCACTATCGTCGCCCCATAGGAGTGGATTTCGCTTCGTTCTATCCCTCCATCGGCTGCGAGTTCAAGTTGTCAATGGAGACCGCTCGTGTTTTGACGGTGAATCAAGTGCGCGATTTGGTTGACCGCGATGATGCCGTTCTCGATGAACTCGTAGCTGCGGGAGTACTGCGATGTTTCGATTACGAGCCTATTGATTCGAACGCGCGGCGAAAAGGGATCCGCTTGTGCGGAAGAGACAGCCTCGCGGCCGCAATGTTGCGCGATACTGAAAACGGTTGGTACGAAGGAGCAGAGTTTCGCGGTTCGCGCGAGCTGCTCGATACGAGCGTAAATCCAAATGAAAGACGCGTTATGCTGGTGTATCAAGTTAGCAGCAACAATTCTGAGCACGGCAGCGGCAGCGGCAATTCTGAGCCAGTGATATGTGGTCTGTGGCGTTATTATCTAGCGCAACGAAAAGTCTACAAGACGCAACTGAAATTTAGTTCCGATTTAGATCCGGTTCGACGAAGAGTGGCGACCTGTATGGAAAAAAGGTACAAAGTGGTAGCTAATAGTTTGTACGGATACTTGAATTACGCTAGAAGCACGGTCTATTCGCCGTCGGTCGCCGCGGCTATTACGCTGCTTTCGCGGAAGACGTTTCACGAAACGTCATGGCTGTGTAAACGATTCCTGTACTCTTGACGAGAACGGAGAACGAATCGTCCGCCGTTGCTGCTAGGATTCTAAGCGTCCTAGCAGGTAACAATGACGACGATAACGACGACGACGACGACGACGACGACGAGCAACAGGACAGCAGTCTAGCTGCGGGTGAAAAAAAAGAGCCAAAGAGCATATCGGTAGATGAGGTATTACACGTTGATCATATTCGGGACAGGGAGGCGATAAGGTCGATTGAGCGTTGTGTCGTATCGTGCCATGTAGTGTACGTCCTTCCCGTGGGTGCCACCTTGACGTGGTGGGGAGGCTTGAAGGTCCCGATGATGTACAGAGCTGTGCCGGCGGGGGTTTCGGCCCCTGGCAGGTTCTACCATGCCGGAGTGGTCTGTACGGAGGGACTGGACCAAGAGCACCCGACCGGGCTGAGTGACCAGCCTGGTCCATGACCAGCACGGTCACAGAGCGGGTGGGAGGAGATCATCATCCCTGAAGGCATTGCACGCCGGTGCTCCGGCAGCCGACAGGGATGACCTCCTCCACACTCGCTCCAGGAAGGGGACCTCTCTCTCCGAGGCATTGCACGCCGGTGTTCCGGCAGCCGAAGAGAGAGAACCCTTTCCTCCCGCCTCGGTTGGACCGTTACGGTTAGACCGGGGCGGAGGGACGTACCCCCATCCAGGGCTCCACCCCATGGGGATCCTCCTCCCCCGTGGTGCCTGAGATGCGGAGGGGTACTCCGGGCCGCTCGGACGTTTCCGAGGTCGGGGTCGGGGTACGCTACCGCGTCCTGAGAGATCCCACCCTCCTAGGCATTGCACGCCGGTGCTCCGGCAGCCGAAGAGGGGAGGACCTCTCTCCCTCGCTCGTCCCAGCCACGGCTGGGCGAATGAAGGATCCCACACCCGGGTCTGCACACCGTGGGACTATTCCCACGGTACCTGGGGGGTGGAGGGGATGTCCCGGGCCGCTCGGACTTATTCCGAGGTCGGGGTCGGGGCACCCTAGGGTGACGAGGGGAGAGGACCCCACCTTCGTCTCGAAGGTGGACTCCCCGACTTCCCTCACCCGTTCGGCCCCGGTCGAACGGACAGAGGAACCCACACCCGGGTCTGCACACCACGGGGCTTGCCCCATGGTACCCGGGGGGTGGAGGGGTGTCTCGGGCCGCTCGGACGTATTCCGAGGTCGGGGTCGAGACACCCTCATGCGCCAACCAGAGGACTCACTCCCGGAGGCATTGCACGCCGGTGCTCCGGCAGCCAAAGGGAACGATTCTCTCCCTCATCCGTCCTGGTCACGGCCAGGCGGAGAGAGGTACCCACACCCGGGTCTGCACACCGTGAGGGTTTGGAACCCCTCACGGTACCCGGGGAGTGGAGGGGTGCTCCGGGCCGCTCGGACGTATTCCGAGGCGGGGTCGGAGCCCCTGTGTGCTGTGCCCGAGGGAATGCGATCGCATCACCCTAAAGCGGACCCTCGGGCGGCGCGAGCACGCTGGCTGCCATGGGGGAGACGTTCCCGGTGGGGTGCGACACCGGTGAACTATCTCCTTCCATGGGGCCCCCCGCGTGGCGGCGCTCTGCACGGTGCCCACATTGTCGGAGGTGTGGGACCCCCGAAAGCGGTCTGGCCACCAGAAATGGTGGTCAGGGCGCGTGTAGGGGGCGGGAGGCCAGTGCCGGCGATGTAATATTCCGTCGGCCCGTGCCATATGGTGCTCCTCCGGGGGAACTCGGAGGCTCCCCCTTGCCGGGGGGATGCGGGCATGCCCGGGCACCGGAGCCGTGCAGAGTGGTGGGTTAGAAACCACAATGACAGACTATATTTCTTCCTCAAACGAATCATCGGATACGAATATGAATAAGACGACCCAGGCTAGGCTAAAGGAAACGAGAAGCCGTACTGGCAGAAGCCAGACAACGGCAAGGAGGGAGGGGCTACGTAGCAGAAAGTCCCAGGAAACGAAGAAGGCTGAAAAGATCGAGGACAGCCACCGATCTCGATCGCCTCTTAGAGTAGATGATTCGACGCCATTCACCACCTCCAAAGAGGAGGACTCGGACGATGGACGTGAGAAAATTGTCCAAAAGAAAAAGGAAGGGAAGTGGGAAATCCCCAGAGACGAAGACGGAAATACGGACGAGGAACGTCTTGTAGAGAAGGCCACCAGAGGTAGGAGCAGGCCAGAAATGACGGGGGGATAGCGACTCAAAAAAGAGTTCATGGCGAGAAAACAGGCCATTATGGAAGAAAAAAGGGAGGAATTCCTGCTGAAGGGCATGGAAAACCCTCTCGAAGAGTTCCAGGACTGCACTTCCAACCGGAAGTACAAGGCAGAACTTAAGAAACTTACGGAACACCTACAGAAGGCCCCCTTCCGGGACATTACGGCGACGATTCTGGAAGCATCAACAAAGGTACTTGGATTCTCGCAGAAGTCAAAGAGCTTGAAGGGCACCCACGTCAAGGTCCTCAGAGACGCCGCAGCTGCCATAACAGCGGGAGCAAACGTAATGGCCATGCAAATGGCACAGGACAAGTGCGGGAACAATCTGGACCTTATTGAGGAACTGCGGACGGAAAACGCTAACTTAAAAACGTCGCTGAAGGAGGTGAGGAAGGAGCTGGAGGAAGTAAAGGAGATGCTCCGTGGTATAAGGGAGGCGCTGCTTCATGTAGCGGTATCCTCCCCGCCCTCGAAGCACTTCGGAAACGCGAGCCAAGGTGTAAAAGAAGCACCACAGCGTGTACCGAGTGCTCCCTCGCCCCTGATCCGCGTAGAGAGAGAAAGGGCAATAACTCCACCTATGGTGGACATGATGGAGGAGGAGGAGGCACCGATAGGAGTTATAGAGGTGCAGAAGGGATTGATCCCAGGGGATAGGAGACGCCCGGTGAGGGAGAATAACGAAGCCAGGATCGCGAAAACAGGCCCCAAGATCAGGGAGAACATCCTCCTTGACACAAAAGTTAGGGTAGAAAGGAGGGAGGAACCAGAGAAGAACGCAAGGAAAGGACTGGAGGGAGACATAACAAGGATGGTGTTTAAAGCATTAAATGACTGGACAGCACAAGGAGAGGAGACTCCCAAAAAAGGGGCCGGGAAAGATAACAAGGTAAAGGGAGTGGGGAGCCGGGGTGTGGTACAACGGGGGGGAAACAAATATGATCAGGAGTACCCTCAATTACCACTCACGCAATCGCAAAGAAAGCAACAACAGGTACAGGAAACTCCTACACCACAAAAAGAGACGTGGACAAAAGTAGTGGGTAGGAGGGAAAGGAAGAAGGAGAAAGAAACACAGAAAAGGCAGGAGATAAAAAGGGTGGTGAACATCGAAAGAAAGGAGGGAAAGAAGAACAGGAGGAGAGTCCCCAACACGGCGGCGGTAACCATTACCGCCGAACGGGGACAATACAAGGATCTATTGGCGGAGGCCAAAAGAAAGATCGATCTCACCGGGATTGGAATAGAAAAAATAAAGACCAGAGTGGGGGCCACAGGAGCGTTGGTAATAGAAATACCTGGGGAACAAAGGGGCAAGCAGGCGGATCAACTCGCTGACAAACTCAAGGAGGTACTTACCGACAGAGCAAAAATAAGTAGACCGCAAAAAATGGGAGAGCTGCGAATAAAGGGCATGGAGATATCCACCACGGAGAGTGAAGTGGCAGAGGCAGTAGCCAAAGTAGGAGGTTGTCGAGTAGGAGATGTGAAGACGGGAAAAATGAGAATGGCCTGGAACAGCTACCGGACGTTGTGGGTACAATGCCCCCTCGTGGCAGCGAAGAAGGTTGCTGAGGAGGGCAACATTACAATAGGATGGGCGTTAACTAAAGTGGAGCTATTGCAGGCTAGAGCACTGCAGTGCTTCAGATGTTTAGAGAAAGGGCATGTACAAGTCAATTGCAAAAGTAGCTATGACAGGCGTGCAAACTGTTACAGATGCGGAGAAATTGGACACCTGGCTCGGGACTGTAACTCCAGAGCCAGGTGCCAAATTTGTGCAGAGGCGGGAGTCAAGTCGGACCATAGAATGGGGGGGCCATCCTGCCGTCCCCCTAAGAGAAAGAAGAGAATCCCTGGGGATGCGGTGGAAGGGGGTATGGCGACCGCACCGCCGCCACGAGACCCTCCCTCAGAGGAGAGGAGGAGAGAGACCCAGGAAGGAAAGGAGGCGAAGGGGGGGGGTAAACCGGGAGCTGGAACCTCAACCCCCGCTTCCTCAAAGGAGGAGAAGAGCCTCCCTCCCTCTTCCACCTCCCCCTCAGCCCCCCACTGATGATGGGAGGATGGAGGTGGAGGAGAAGAGAGAAGAGAAACGAGCAAGACAAATAGAAAGTGAGGACACCGACGGCGAACAGCCGGGAGAGAAGATTGTCATTATAACGGAATAAGATAATGGACACTAAACTGTTACAAGGGAACCTGCACCGCGCCCGTCAAGCGCTCCCTTTGTTCGAGCACACGATGACGGAGCGCGGTGCAGGTTTAGGTATAGCGGCAGAGCCCCATCACGTCCCCAGGAACCATAGATGGTTCGGGGACGAGTTGGGCTCTGTCGCTATAGTCTGGAAGGCGAGCAACAGCTCACCCCCTGCCAAGTACTTGGATCGCGGCAGGGGGTTCGTTGTGGCCAGGTGGGGAGTCGTCACCGTGGTCGGGGTATACCTCCCCCCAGAAAAGAGCCTGGGCTTGGCTGACTACAAGTCCAGGCTCCAAGAAATGGGAGATGTCATCAAGAGACATCTCCCGGGTCCTGTCATCGTCGCCGGCGATTTCAACGCCAAGTCGGAGCTATGGGGCTCCCGGCGCGATGACAGGAGGGGGGAGGTAACAGCGGATTGGGCCGTGGGCCTAGGTCTGCACATTATGAATGATGGCATAAAATCCACGTTCGTGGGGTCGAGGGGGGAGTCTATTATCGACCTGTCTTGGGCAACCCCTTCGGCCCTGCGAAGGGTGCGGACCTGGAGGGTGGCGGAGGAGCTAGAATCACTGTCTGACCATCTCTTAATAGAGATGGAGCTCTCCGTCACCCCCGATGGCCTACGGCCCCGCAACACGGACGGACCCCGGCCCGGTAGATGGGCTCTAGCCCAGTTAAACAGGGAGGACCTGGAAATCTCCCTGATGGGCTCCACCTGGCCGCAGTGGAAGGACGGGCAGGACCTTGACTCTGAGGTCATGGAGGTTATGCAGGTTCTCGCACTCGCGTGCGATGCCTCCATGCCCAGAGTCAGGGTCTGCCCAAAACGATGCGCCTGGTAGTGGACCGACGAAATTGCCGCGTTGCGGCGGGGGTCGGTCCACCTCAGGCGTGCGTTCCGAGCAGTGCGCTGGGACGCGGACCCTGAGGTCACTCTGGCCGCCCGGCGGGAGTTCTGCGCAGCGGCGAAAGAACTCCGGAACGCCATAGGGGTGGCCAGAGGAAAGGGGAGGGACGACCTCCTCCTCTCGTTGGACGCGGATCCGTGGGGGCGCCCATACAGGATGGTCATGCAAAAGCTGAGACCATGGGCGCCCCCTCTGACGGAGACGCTCGACTACCGGTTCCTGGGACGGGTGATGGGGACCCTATTCCCGGTTGGGGGGGACGACCCCATCACCCCGTATGTAACCCCTTCCCCCGAACATCAGGGGGAGGTTCCGGGAGTCACCGAGGAGGAGGTGGCCGAGGCTACCAGGGGGGTCAAGAGCAGAAAAGCTCCAGGACCCGATGGTATCCCCGGCCGTGTCTTCACCCTGGCCTCAGGGTACATGAGCGGCACGTTTGCGCGCCTCTTTACGAGGGCATTGAGGGAACGGAGATTCCCCCCAGTCTGGGGGAGGGCCAACGTGGTCCTCCTCCGAAAAGAGGGCAAACCGGAGGATTCCCCCTTCGCGTACCGGCCCATATGCCTCCTGGATGAGGCGGGCAAGCTCTTCGAGCGCATAATAGCAGCCCGCCTCAAGAGGCATATGTCCCGGGAGGGTCCTGACTTAGGTGACGGCCAATATGGCTTCCGAGAGGGCAGATCAACCATAGATGCGGTACTGCATCTGAAGTACCTCTCGGGGGCCATAGTGTCGGAGGGCAGGGTGGCAGTCGCGGTATCTCTGGATATCGCAAACGCGTTTAACACCCTGCCCTGGGGTAGGGTGGTGCAAGCGATGAGAGGTTATTTCCGCTTCCCACCCTACCTCACGGCCGTCATAGAGGACTACTTCCGGGGTCGGCGTCTCATGTGGACGGACGCCGATGGCACGGTGCGAGAGAGGGGGATGAGTCGTGAGGTCCCACAGGGGTCTGTGTTGGGGCCCCTGCTTTGGAACATTGGGTACGACTCAGTCCTCCGGACAACCCTCCCCCCCGGCTGTAGCACGTTGTGTTACGCGGACGACACGCTCGTCCTGGCCGGGGGGAGAGACTGGGGGGAGGCCGTTCACACGGCAAACCTAGCGGTGGCGGCGGTTGTGCGCTCCATCCGCAACTTGGGCCTGGTGGTGGCGGAAAGGAAGACGGAGGCGATTTTCCTCCACGCCAAGGGCATGAAGCCACCCCAGGCCCATGTCAGGATAGGTCAAGTCAGGGTCCCCATAGAGGCCCAGATGAAGTATCTGGGCCTCACCCTGGACGGCACCTGGTGCTTCAGGGAACATCTCAACAGGCTGGTCCCCCGACTCAGGATGATTTCCATCAACCTGGGCAGGTTAATGCCCAATGTCGGGGGACCAGACATGAAGGCACGTCGCCTCCACGCAGGAGTCCTCAACTCGGTGGCCATGTACGGAGCACCGGTGTGGGCCGAGTCGCTGGCCGCCAGTCGCCCGATGCAAGCGCGATTGCGCAGAGTGCAAAGGGGGCTGGCGGTCCGGGTAGCGAGGTGCTACCGTACCGTCTCCTGCGTGGCGGCGACAGTCCTGGCGAGCATGCCCCCTATGGAGCTCGTGGCCCTGTCGTACAAACGTATGTACGACAGGAAGCGCGAGCTCCTGAGAACAGGGGGGCGGACGTACCGCTCGCCAGGGCAATCCGGGAGATGAAGCACCAGACTCGACGGATCCTCCTCGAAAGATGGCAGAGGTATCTGGCCAATGCCAGGTACGGGAGGAGAACCGTCGAGGCCGTCCGGCCCTTCCTACTCGAGTGGGTGGGAAGGGCCCATGGGGCCCTGACTTTCAGGGCGGCACAGGTGCTCATCGGGCATGGCTGCTTCGATGAGTACCTGTGCCGCATAGGAAAGGAGCGCACAGCCGCCTGCCACCACTGCGGGCATGGCCACGACTCCGCGCAGCACACGCTCCAGGAGTGCCCGGCCTGGAGCAACGAGCGCGGAGTCGTGGAGAGAAGGTTAGGCTGCGACCTCTCGCTCCCCAGTATAGTCCGGGCGATACTGGGGAGCGAAAAGAGATGGGAAGCCTTCACCTCCTTTTGCGAGGAGGTGATGGGAAAGAAGGAGCAGGCCGAGGAAGAAAGGA
This sequence comes from Harpegnathos saltator, assembly GCF_003227715.2. NCBI lineage: Eukaryota > Metazoa > Arthropoda > Insecta > Hymenoptera > Formicidae > Harpegnathos > Harpegnathos saltator. Next base: position 10,332 of record NW_020230526.1, on the reverse strand, counting down.
GGAGAGCAGAAGGCAGAGGAAGGCGGAAAAGACGGAGGGACCGCCACCGTCAGTGGAGGGGAGAGAGGAGCAGGAGCAGAGAGGGGGACGGAGACTCCTCGGAGGAGGAGGAGCTAAGGAGGTTGGGGGCACAGCCACCGCCACCTCCTCCCCCTCACCCCCTTGCTTCCCCCCCCAATAAGGAGAAGAGCGAGAGGAAGGAGGACATGGAGAGGGCAGCTGGGAGCCCTCGTAAGAGACAGAGGGGTGGCGGTGGTGGTGCTGAGTAGGCTCGCCCCGCTGATGGCGGCGGTAGCAACGCTGGCCGCCCCTGCAGTCGGGGTGGATGTGGCGCCGCCGCCGCCGCCACCCCTCGCTGCCCTGCCAATGGCAGCGACGGGTGAAGGGAGCGGATGGGGGTTGAGGCTAAGGCCCAGACCCCATGCCCGCAGACCACCGACACCCTCGAAGAAGAAGGGTGTCGGATGACAATAAGGGGGGGAGAGGGCATCGATGGTAAGGAACCATCGGAACAAATGCCCCTCCCCCCCCCTACTCGCAGGTCCGATGAGTAAATCGGACATGCGGGAGGGGGATCATTAGGAGCCCCCGCCCCATTCCTCCGCGGAGGTGGGGAGAGCCCGGCGGCTAGGGGAGTATATCTTCCCGCAACCGCCGGGCGGGAGGGTGGGGCACCGGGCGGGGACTCCCTGCGCTCCAACTAGCCCTCCCAACGTAGGGTGGCTGGCTGATACGGCGGGTCAGTCAGCCACACAACGTGTATTGGCGGCGCCTCGTCTGGTCGGGAACGGTGGTGAAGCGGGTCTCGGCCGGCTTCCCCCTTCCCGACCGAAGAGACGAGGCGTGAGGGGTGGGAAAGGAGAACGGTGGTCGAAGCGGGCCTTCGGGCCGGCTTCCCCCTTCCCCTGGGGGAGCGGTGGTCGAAGCGGACCCCCGGGTCGGCTTCCCCCCTCCCCCGCCCCGCCCCTCAGGGACAGAAGGTGCAAACCTGAACTCGGGGCCCCGATTAGCAGTTACGCGGCACCGGGGCCCCGACCCAAGTCCCTTCGCAGCGCCACCCGGGGAGGTTTTAGCCGGTAGGAGTCCGGCATAACCCTGGCCCTTCCCCGAGGGTCGGGGTATCCATGATGAATTTCCTCCTCGTCAAAAAAAAAAAAAAAAAAAATGTAGTGTATCGTGACACGGATGGACTCATCGTATACTTAGAACTAACAGATCGCGAAAGTGGTGAAAAGCGTCCCTTGTCCAAACTGGAGCAATCGTGCTGCGAACGATGGCTCGTCGCACTGATGAACGACACCTTTCGTCGTTACGGTGGAACATATATTTCTGTAGACTTGGATGATTTCGCCGACGAAGCATGTTCCATCATGGGCAAAAAGAAGTACTGGAAATGGATGAGCGGTAACAACGCCACCAGTTTTCGTGCGATAACAAAGGGCTTCGAAAAAAACGCGCAGCCGTTCGTCAAACATATCGTGCGTTCGCTGGAACTGAACGTTATAGCCACGTGGTTGGCGCTTGAATCCTACGAACCGAATATATTGAAAGCGCATCGATTGATCGTCGCCGAGCTGACACGGTTCTTTGAGGCTATGTACGACGCGTTGCACGAATATGCGCCACCTTCACGGTGGCGAGTCTTTTTCGTTCAACTTGGCATTGAATCCGCGCACCGTATCGAACGCAGAGGCCACATTTATTCAAGATACGCTAAAAAAATACGGTTATAATATCGGTGAACGCGTTCAGTGCGTATTCGCTCTCTCGACGAGGCAGAATGTTGCGACCGAACAAGACTACCTTTGCACTCGTTTCGTGCTCGCTCGAGACTTTGATCCGCGAGCGGATGAAATAAATTATTACAAGGTAGTTCGACGCTTTGCCACTTTGTACTTTTTACAATTGGTCGAAGGGCAAAAGCGAGTCGCGTCGACCGAAGCGGTGGCTCGCGAGTACGCGATGAACGCAAGTGAATTCGATCGTACGCTCGGCCAAGCTTACGTGCGATGGATCGCGCAACGACGACAAGGGGCGAAAATCGCTCAAAATCCGTACGCGCCTCTTTATGCAAATGAAAAATGCGATCCAGGCGCCGCATTGTTACAAATGGTGCACGATGGCGCATTGTTGCTTGTTTATCGAACAGAAAATAACTCAAAAATTGTTTAGAAAGTATATAGAAATAAATGGATTGAATAAATAAATCAAATCTTCTACATTTTCCCAGTTATTCTCCTAGTATGTTGGAAGTCGGAAGAGACCATACGAGAGGAGCGACGTCGATCGAGCTCATCGGACATATGTCGTTGCAAATACGAGGTCTGAATACGCAGTCTGAAAAGTTCTCGGCCTAACGATGAAAGAAATTTTTTTGCCGTGAAATATGTTTCATTTTTCAATATAATCTCCTGAAACTTCAATACATTTATTTCAACGTTTTTTTTCCAATAATTCAATACCATCATTAAAGTGGTGTGATTCCGGAAAGTTCTTTTCGCTCTGATGTATAGTGGTGGATTCAAGTTTCATCAACAGTTACGAAACGACGCTTGAAATTCATTTTATTTTGCTTTTAAATCGACGACAAACATGCTTGACAAACACGCATTCGAATGCGTTTTTGATCAATTGTTAGCATGCGGCACGCATCTTGCACAAAGCTTTTTCAACTGGTGCTACTACTCGAATGATTTGACAGATCGAATAAAATTTTACATGGGTTTATATCAGGGATGCCACTTTCCAATACAATTATAGTTTGACAGTTTCTAATACCATGTATATCAGGTCGAGAACTTTTCAGACTGCCTACATATTTATGCACGCGATCTCTCGTGCTCGACGAAGTCCACGACGCTGACGGAGGCGGAGCGTCAACTGCAACTACGACAACAATGGCTCTCGTTGTTGGATCGATCGTAATTTTCGTTCTTTGCGTTACTACTTCGACGATGTTTGCGCTATAGATTAGGTTAGGTTAGGTTAGGTATGCTGATACGCCCGTGTCAAATGGTACTCGTACTCGTCGCCGTTCGATTAACAACAATTGATTCTTCGTCTCGTTAAATCTATTCTATTATCGAAGGAAGACAACTTTGATAACGACGACAACTTTGATAACGACAACGACGACGACATTTCGTTATATTAGATACCGTCAACAGTGTGCCGGCTGTGTGGCGTGCAATCGTTCGAGCACGATACGGAGCGCGACCGCTGTAATACAAAACGAATTCTTCTTTTCGACAGCGAAATGCGCAAGTCGCGGACAACCGAGCAATTGTATATTTATGCACAAGTATTTGCTACGTTTGGTCCAATTTCGCGCGGTGCACCATTAGTGCAAATCTATCGTTCGAATCATCGCGCACTCCGTTCGAAGCGTAAAACGACGTTAACGCCGAGATCAAATAAGTTTTTCCTCGCGCGCCGCGCATCTCGCTGCATTCGCGCGCGCGTAGACAATGCCGATGCCGATCGTTGTTGTAATTATTTTCATCGTGTTAGTTGTATGGTGTGTTGTGTTTTATAGACAACGAGCGTATTCCCCAATGTCAACAAGTAGCACAAAATCATTGCAACGAAGTCGTGACAACGCCTCTCTCTTGCGCTCCATGGTGCGTCCTAGAACACGTCGATTCGTGGGGGCCGGGTCTGTCGATTGTTCCTCCGTTCGCCGATTATGCATATTCGACAGTGATTGCGCCACATTGTGTCGCGCGCACAGTGGCGTGAATCATTATTGCGACACTTCCCGCAGAACGTACGAATCAGTGCAATTGAACACTACGGACGATGGCGACAGGAGGGATGACGGCAACGATAGCAGCGGTGGCGGCGGCGGCGGTGGCAGCAGTGACAGGGACGATAACGAGCACGAGTGCGACGCGATAAATGGCGAATACGCGATGCTTGTCGGCTTCTCCAGTTTCGGTGCTGCTATTGGCAATGCGTGCAGTTATATCGGCATTTTCGCGAACGACACAAGTTTTGCGAAGGTGGAGTGTGGAATATGAACGCAATAATGTGCGAACCTACCTATCACGACTGCACATGTCCGCCCAATACAAAACGTATGGTGCTAAAGACGGCAACAGTCTATGATGTGCGTTTGCCACATTGCGTGCCCGATCATCAGGTTCGATTTCACAAAGAAGTCATGGATTTCATGTAACACATACACAAACGCGTCAACGTTTTCGGTGGATCCGGTTTCAGGCCACATAAGCGTGGGAAGATTCGCAGGAAGGGTCTCACGCAAGTAGTAGTAGTATTTATATATATATATACACGTACATATCTCCTAAGCGTCAGAACGATCCAGCAACCGCTCGTCAATATGCGCGTGCGACAAAGCTTCGGAGACATAATTCAGTATTTGGAATCTTCGTGGGATAGCGAGTACGTAAAGGATTTTCTCCATGCACAATGGATCATGATAAATACCATGTACAAGGACAATGGCAAAACGAACGAGGAAATCGACATCGATAAGGACATCGATAACGACATCGATAACATTTGTAAATTATTATTGTCGCCGCCACTGTTGAATCTGCACCAATGTATGCCGAGCCGATCATCGCAGCAGCAGCAGCAGCAGCAGTCCTATGAATCGGAAATGCGTATTACAACGATGACGACGACGACGATGACGACGACGACGATAACAACGACGACGAATGAAAATGTTTGCCTGAATCTGGTCTCGACAAGTTCGCCATCACTAAAGTTGAATATTTACTCGCCTTCTGCGACAGTACTGTGTACAGCTACGGATATAATGGATTTGCGGATACCATCGGTTCGTCGTAGATCTATGCGGTGCAGTCCAAGATTATACGTGCTGCGTATGCGGTCATCAGTGCAAAAGCGTGCGTGTAGCATTTATTCGCATTTATGTTGCGACAACAGTAACCCTAATTTGTACGCCTATCCATATGTGCATCCGAGCGAATGTGTGAAAATCAGGCTTTCACCGCGAAAGCGCGGACGATTGTCTGCCACAGCTGGCAAAAACGACAAAATTCTCAATCTGACCAAACGCAGGCGATACAAAATATTGCGCTAAAATATCTAGATGGATTGTAATGAATCACCGTAATCAATAAATACAAGATTTTTTTCATACAGGTGTGCAGTTTATTTATAATAAAGCAAATAATACGAAGCGTGCGTGAGACGGATCTGCGAAATGTTTCTCTCGATATTCTCGCCCTTCTTGTTCGTTGCAATTTTCATCATCACTTTCTTCGCGTGGATGTTGAACCTCTTACACAAACGTAGGCTTTCCCAGTGCGAAACAGATCGTCTCGTAATATCTGCAGAGCGATTGCGCAGAGCTGTATTTTCGAGCGAGATCGTCAACGGCGCTCCTCCGCTGGTTTCAACGGCTGCGAATGACAGTGGTGACAGTGGTGTTGCTGGCTCCCGTAGTCGTCGTAGCAGCACCAGACGGCAATGGTACGAACGATTCATAGGACCGGATATTAGCGGAAAAGTTCATCCTATATACGATTTCGATTTGAATTTAGTTCGATTCCTGCGCGTGGTCGATGATCGTGGAATCGTAGAGGCTGCTCCCGCCATATCCATTCCTGATCCTGCGACGTATCACTTGCGTTTCACCGGTGACGGATCGCTGCTCGCAATTCGTCGCGCGGACTTACTCTCTTTGGACGATCGAGTATCCAAGGACGCGTTTTCTCTCGCGCATCTTATCGGTGGATGGGTCTATGTTTCAATGGTAGACGATTCGACCATTGCCATTCGAATCGAATCATTCGCAGAAGTACGCATACGCTTGCCGACTCGCGTGAAGATAGAGTTCCTTCCAAGCGCAATAAAATCGTATGGCAGCAGCATCAATGTTCGCTTTGTTCGTCAAAGTCCGTGTTCCATAGCGATCAGAGACAACATCGGAGGTCTGGTCGCGCACCCAGTTCTTTACGGTGATTATGTAGAGTATTACGCGCGACAGATTGAGCCGAATTGTTTCGAACGATTGCCTCGATCCAGTGAACGATATCGCATAGAGATCAAAGATTTGGAATGGATTTGTTACGACGAATATGACGATGAACCGGCTCTTGATGTATTCAACGAGTGGTTAGATTAGATTAGGTTAGTTGTTGCGTTTCACGACGGTGCTTTGATTGGCTGTACCACTACGACCACCACTGCGTTGTCGAACGGTACGTTTATTGCCAGGTATCGACGACTGCTACTGCTGCCGCTGCTGTTTGTCTGTGCTCCTGCGACTGCATTTGACCGCGGTGATGGTGATGGTGGTGGTGGTGGTGCCGGCCCCAGAATTTCCATCAGATAAAGTTGTCTGAGCCTCCGATACAGCATCGGCTAAACAGTCGTACAAATTTATTATGTTGTCGCCCAAGACCTGACCACTGCGTCGTAACTTTTCCGCATCCAAACACGAGACGACTGTATAGGCAATCGCGCGAAGCGCCTCGTACGTGTCGAGAGATGTTCGATGCTACAGGACTCGCAACAGCTCATGCACATTCTCGTTGCGCAGTATGACGTTCGCGCGTAACTTCTCGATAATATCCACGATTAGCGATTCGATCGCAATTACAGTGTGTCATGAACGATTTGTATGTTTCGTAGAGAACAGTTAGCGATTGACTTGACAATACATTGAATACCAATCGATCGAATGGGCAATGCAACGGATAACTGATCATGCCGAACATGACGCTGACAATGCGCGGTCTCTCGTATGGGGTTGTCGAAATGCGCCACTGGCGACCATACGTCAACGTTTCATACAGTATCGTGACATCTGGATCGCTTCCGACGCGGCCAAATATCTTGCGGATTTCCGTTAATACCCGCGGCGATACACCCAATAATTCTGCTATAAGCTCTCTCGCCGTGTCAATTATGGAATCAAGCCAAGCGATCTCGTCGAACAAGTCTTTGTGGTCATTGTCGGACGACGATATCGGCGACGGCGGCGGCGGCGGAGGCGATAGCGGTGGCGACGACGGTGACGTTTCATCGTCCGAAGTATCGGCAATTTCTGCAGCAGCGATGGCGGCTGCTACCTTGGAGGCATCGTTATCGCCGCCGACGCTACCGCCTCTACTGCCTCTACCGAACATTGAAGACAAGAACGAGGAGCCACCAGATGACATAACGGTCGAAAATGTTGAAGATGGGATGACGACGAATAGTGCCTTGAACAACAGTGACGCTCACGATGACGCTTACGACAACGACGACATTCACGACAACGAATTGACAATTGATTCTGGGGAAAACGTTGAACGATTCAAACTGCGCTCGTTCACGTTGTTCAACTCCACGATACGTTATGCTCGATGTTGCTTTCCATATAAAACAAATATATCTTGCGTGTTCCGTAGAAAAAATCGCGCACGATGCAGCTCCATTAGCTCCAATTCGAATGAATCTAGAAATTCCAGCATTTTGAACGCTGTTGCTGCTGATGCTGTTGCTGCTGCTGCTGCCGCTGCCGCTGCTACTGCTACCACGACGTCGGCACCCGGGGAAGAAAGCGACGACAGCAGCGCGGACGGGCTCGAGTTTACCCTACGGTTTATCGGTTCTACCGAGACGAGGAAGAAACAGGGCGGTAGACGCAAAGCTTCACTCTTGCACCGAATCAGTCGCAGACGTGCATTGTCGCGAACAGCACAAAAACGGCAAAACGCCAGCGAGATCAATGTCAATTTGTTCGCCCGATGCTGCTCTTCAAACATGAATGACAATGACAACTATTCTTCTCTTCTGAAACAACCTTTCGTGTCGCGCAAAATGCTATGCTTGGACGGTCGAATAGGACAGGCACTGGTGCGAGCAAAACAACGCGCGTATGGCAAACAGGCCAATCGATGCGTTGCTGCATGTGCTACCATGACACGCGTAGACATGAACACGTACGTCTTTGAATGTTACGAGCGACGGCGGTCACTAACGAGCACCGACGACTCTCTCGTCGTTACAACTTGTCCTCATTCTGGTACCGCGTTACTGCTGCGTCTCGTCTCTATGGTTATAAGATGTACAACAGCGAGGTTTGAATGCCAAACACGTTAGAACGGCCGGGGCCAACCGTTTTCATGGCGAAAACGAGAACGATACCAATGGTGTCAATGCCACCACGACAACAAACGCCACGGCATCATCGTACATTGGTTTGAATAGAAGCTGTTCTCAGCGACGTACCATCGAGATATGCTGCATCGTGAACACCCCGAAACGCGACGAAGATGATCTGGTGCAACTTCGGAATTCAAGTTTCGAGTTTGAAGTGGTTGCGCGGAAAGTCACGAGCCATTGTTCGTTTCACAATGGATCGTCGTGGGATCGCGGCAACGCTCGCTCGTTTGCGCAAATTGCCTCGATTGATATTTGTCAGCTGCAAAAGTCTCGTGTATCGCGGTATCATTGCGGCCGCCGCCTCTGCTGCTCGCAATACCACGGCGGCGGCCGACGAGCTTTCGCGCAGGCTGTTATACGTAGCAAACTTTACGGCCTATCACGCGTATCACGAAAGCGAAGGCACTTTCGACGAACGGCAATTTGGAAACAAGCGGAGGCACATGCGTTCTTTGCTCTTCCTCTTGGCTGTCGTTAACGCTGAAATGCTACGCGTTAGCGACGGTCGCAATCTCAACTTGGCGCTCAATATGCAGAGTATCGGAAAAGCGTACAACGATGCCGGTTACCATATGTTTGCAGAAAACAGCATTCAACAAATTCGCAAAATCCGCGGGGGTACCGAAGCAGCCACCTTTGCGACTCGCGGACATCAAGTCGATCGATACTTGGGCAAAGTGTCTCGTGTAGGCATCAATGCGGTGCAGCTGAGACGGCACTTGTGCGATTGCCGGAGGACAAGGTATCGGTCGAGCAGCGCTCGCCCCGCACTCGTCATCGTTTGAACGCCATGACCATGGTGGTAGGCTACTGTAAGAGATAGCGTGGCGAGTGGACGAACGCGAGCGAGGAAAGAAACATGAATCGTCCACGCGACGCTAAGGGGAAGTTTCTGCCATTGAACAACGGCCATAACGGCTGTCGTGATCGCAGCAAACGCCGCAGTGTAACAATGAAAAAACACAGGAGTCGGAAGCGTCGTCGCGTTGATAGAGGAGTAGGCGCTCCGCGTAAATCGGAAGAATTTGTACGAAATCCCACGGAAGCATTCGCCGACGTGGATCCGTATCGACGACCGACGAAAAATCTCACGTCCACACGTGCCCCGAAGACATCGGCGCAAGAGCGAAGCAAACTCGTTGATCCACGAGGATGCAAATGCTACGTGGACGGCACGTGCGAAATTGCCATCGACACCAAGGCCGAGGGACGAAGACTTCAGTATGCACTGCATGAAAATATCAAAGCGGGTGAATCACAATTGCCGTACGCAGGCCGGCGCTGCCTAAACATCGTCGTTATGTCTGTTCGTCCACAACGATGCCGAAAGTGGAAGGCCTGGCAACTATTGCAACCGATAGATGCAAGGAATGCGATGAAAAATAGTTGTTCACTATCGTTGTTGTTGTTGTTGTTGTATCAACATGTAGCAAGCAATGGAATGCAAATAAAAAATTGATGCACCTTTCATTCAATTTTTTCCTCTTTTTTTTCCGTTCGTTCATTTCCTCGGTTGCCCGTCGGCTGTTCCGAAAGCCCTTGTACATTTCTTTCCAACGAGATTCGCTGAGAGTAGGGGAGGGGGGGTGAAAGCGAACGATTCTAGAGATACACATCAGCCTTGCTGAGACGAGGTGTCTGTTTCTTTTCCAAGAGATTTCGCCGAGGGGTGAGAAAACGGACGATGCGAGAAATGCCCGTCAGACTTGCCGAAACGGGGTATTTGTTTTTTTCCAAAAAGAGAAAACCATGCGAGGGATACACGTCAGCCTTGCTGAGTCGAGGTGTCCACTTTTTCTTCGAAGAGGGGGGTGAAACGAACGATGCGAGAGATGTATGTCAGCCTCGTCGAAACTTGCTGTCCATTTTCTTTTCGAAGAGGGGGATGAAACGACGATGCGAGAGATGCGCGTCATACTTTCCGAATCGGATATTCTTTTTTCCAAGAGGGGGATGAAACGAACGAAGCGAGAGATGCCCGTCATACTTTCCGAATCGGGATATTCGTTTTTCCAAGAGGGGGATGAAACGAACGAAGCGAAAAATGCATGTCAACCTCGTCGAAACTTGCTGTTCGTTTTTTTTTCTAAGAGGGGGGATGAAACGAACGAGGCAAGAGATGTCCGTCAGCCTCGCCGAAACTTGCTGATCGTTTTTTCGAAGAGGAGGGGATGAAACGAACGA
>NW_020230525.1:0-47843 GCF_003227715.2 Harpegnathos saltator | reverse complement strand
AATAAACTTTTCACGAACATAAAAATTGAAAGATTCTCAGAGAACAAATAACTTTTCTTGAACATTTAAATCAAAGGAAAATCTTTTCCCATTAATAAAGAATGAATAATTAATATCTCACACGAGAGGAATCTTCATCCTTGAAATAACCGCGTGATTTTGCTTTTAGAAAAGTATAATATTGATGTAATAGTAACAAATGCTACCCAATAATGGTGCAAATCTTAAACGTTTTTGAGAAATGCAGTTTGAAGTTTAGTCTCTTCTGTTAATGTTGTTATAGCAGAAGAATTACCAATTTGCTTCAGTAGCGCAGATCAGACTTTGTGATATGAGCGTAGAGGTTGTTCAAGTGTGTTATTTTTACTATCACAGGGAGAACTATGTAGAATGTATAATAATACGCAGACAAATTCTTTACATAATCATACTTATTTCTTTTAGCATGAATAAAAATGATCAATGCTAACGTGATAAGTGTATATCGCAATTGTACGTGTACGCAATTGTACACATACACACACACACGTTCACACGTATACCAATGACGTCAAAACCGAACAATTCGTGAAAATCTTTTATTGATCGCAATTGTATGCAAAGACGAAAGAGAAGTACACGGGTCTCCGTGGATATCTCGTCATATTGATTGTCTATGAGCTGATAAACAATTGATCTCCGATATTTACAAGTTACGCTTGTCCGCAGCTTGTTCGGTTTTGATATCATTGGTATCAGTGATGCGAATTTGGTGACGGGCTTGCACGAGGATTCTCCTCCCCCTCCCTTATACGCACACAGCCAGCTCGGTCAATCCGCGTGAGCCACGCGATCGGCAATTGTCGACGCGCCGAGCGAGCGAGAGAGAGAGAGAGAGAATATCATTCCCTCCTTGTCGCTCTCGTTCTCGCTCAGCGAGCGAGCCTAATTCTTTCTTACCCATAATCTGAATCGCGGGCGCGACTGTCTCTCTCTCCTTTCCTCTCTATGACAATACTGAAAAGTTTTGTCTACTCGGCGCACCGAAATTATTACAAATAATATTTTATTATTAATAATATTATTATTTGTAATATATATTATTTGTAATATTATTATTTGTAATTTTATTTGTAATTGTATAATAATGTTACAAATAATACAAATTTTTACAAATTTTATTTGTAAAAGTTTATATCATTCGTAATATTACTTGTAATAGTATTAATAATATTCGGCGCCAAGAAAATGAAATATATTTTATTAATTATTTTGCGGAGTTGGGCAGGTTCACAGGTTTGATTATTGAATTGTTTAATAATATTTTAAGAATAATTTTAAGTTATACAAGGATGTAGTATGAAATATAAAAGAATATTGTAACAGAATCAAGAAGTACGAAATGAAACCTCTTTGCTTTTATTACAATACCCTGTAAGTTAATAAATATTTTTCATACAGTATTAAATAATCTCCAAAAACAATTACATCCGTGAAATTTTCTATCTGCGCAAAAAAAATTCATAAAATATATTTGTTTCGTCGCTCTAAATGAGAAAACTCTCAGAACAATGTTATAGTTGTTCAATGCACTACTCAATAAAAATATAATAATACCATGTTTGTATGTGTGAAGAATATTCGCTAACTTACAGGATATTGTAATAAAAGCAAGGAGGTTTTATTTCGTACTTCTAAGGCCAAGACTTATTAACGGCTAAAGACATATTCGAATTGATCTTGCCTTAATTGGTCGGATCAGTGATCGGTCTTGCCTTAAGTTCCAAGCCTCATAACTCGGAAAGTACTCGATGAAATGTAACTTTGTTAGAGTGTTTTGGAATGCTCTCGAGATAAGCTACAAGAATATGTAATAAAAAATCGTAGTTTCTATTTAAAAAAACATTAATGACCTTGGCCTGATTTTGACAAGGTCACTTCACTCAAGGTTGACCTTGAGTGGAGGAGTCAAGGCGAGGTCAATGCCAACATGATTTTTTTTAATGGAATATCCTACTTTTTATCACACAGTGTTAAAGATGACAGCGAGACGTTTCCGAAATACTACTTGATGACCTATTTTTGTTGAGAATTGTCTGAGTTATGAGCTTTAGAATTTACGGTGCCGCCAGCATTAGTATTATTCAGGATGTACCACGTGGAGGTCGCATGATCGAACTTTACATCTCCCCCCTGTGTATGTGTGTGTGTATGCGTGTGTATCAGTTAAAAATTGACGCACAACTACTGCATAGTCCTTATCTCTGCTGACACATACACACGCATACACACACACATACACAGGGGGGAGATGTAAAGTTCGATCATGCGACCTCCACGTGGTACATCCTGAATAATACTAATGCTGGCGGCACCGTAAATTCTAAAGCTCATAACTCAGACAATTCTCAACAAAAATAGGTCATCAAGTAGTATTTCGGAAACGTCTCGCTGTCATCTTTAACACTGTGTGATAAAAAGTAGGATATTCCATTAAAAAAAATCATGTTGGCATTGACCTCGCCTTGACTCCTCCACTCAAGGTCAACCTTGAGTGAAGTGACCTTGTCAAAATCAGGCCAAGGTCATTAATGTTTTTTTAAATAGAAACTACGATTTTTTATTACATATTCTTGTAGCTTATCTCGAGAGCATTCCAAAACACTCTAACAAAGTTACATTTCATCGAGTACTTTCCGAGTTATGAGGCTTGGAACTTAAGGCAAGACCGATCACTGATCCGACCAATTAAGGCAAGATCAATTCGAATATGTCTTTAGCCGTTAATAAGTCTTGGCCTTAGAAGTACGAAATAAAACCTCCTTGCTTTTATTACAATATCCTGTAAGTTAGCGAATATTCTTCACACATACAAACATGGTATTATTATATTTTTATTGAGTAGTGCATTGAACAACTATAACATTGTTCTGAGAGTTTTCTCATTTAGAGCGACGAAACAAATATATTTTATGAATTTTTTTTGCGCAGATAGAAAATTTCACGGATGTAATTGTTTTTGGAGATTATTTAATACTGTATGAAAAATATTTATTAACTTACAGGGTATTGTAATAAAAGCAAAGAGGTTTCATTTCGTACTTCTTGATTCTGTTACAATATTCTTTTATATTTCATACTACATCCTTGTATAACTTAAAATTATTCTTAAAATATTATTAAACAATTCAATAATCAAACCTGTGAACCTGCCCAACTCCGCAAAATAATTAATAAAATATATTTCATTTTCTTGGCGCCGAATATTATTAATACTATTACAAGTAATATTACGAATGATATAAACTTTTACAAATAAAATTTGTAAAAATTTGTATTATTTGTAACATTATTATACAATTACAAATAAAATTACAAATAATAATATTACAAATAATATATATTACAAATAATAATATTATTAATAATAAAATATTATTTGTAATAATTTCGGTGCGCCGAGTAGACAAAACTTTTCAGTATTGTCATAGAGAGGAAAGGAGAGAGAGACAGTCGCGCCCGCGATTCAGATTATGGGTAAGAAAGAATTAGGCTCGCTCGCTGAGCGAGAACGAGAGCGACAAGGAGGGAATGATATTCTCTCTCTCTCTCTCTCGCTCGCTCGGCGCGTCGACAATTGCCGATCGCGTGGCTCACGCGGATTGACCGAGCTGGCTGTGTGCGTATAAGGGAGGGGGAGGAGAATCCTCGTGCAAGCCCGTCACCAAATTCGCATCACTGATACCAATGATATCAAAACCGAACAAGCTGCGGACAAGCGTAACTTGTAAATATCGGAGATCAATTGTTTATCAGCTCATAGACAATCAATATGACGAGATATCCACGGAGACCCGTGTACTTCTCTTTCGTCTTTGCATACAATTGCGATCAATAAAAGATTTTCACGAATTGTTCGGTTTTGACGTCATTGGTATACGTGTGAACGTGTGTGTGTGTATGTGTACAATTGCGTACACGTACAATTGCGATATACACTTATCACGTTAGCATTGATCATTTTTATTCATGCTAAAAGAAATAAGTATGATTATGTAAAGAATTTGTCTGCGTATTATTATACATTCTACATAGTTCTCCCTGTGATAGTAAAAATAACACACTTGAACAACCTCTACGCTCATATCACAAAGTCTGATCTGCGCTACTGAAGCAAATTGGTAATTCTTCTGCTATAACAACATTAACAGAAGAGACTAAACTTCAAACTGCATTTCTCAAAAACGTTTAAGATTTGCACCATTATTGGGTAGCATTTGTTACTATTACATCAATATTATACTTTTCTAAAAGCAAAATCACGCGGTTATTTCAAGGATGAAGATTCCTCTCGTGTGAGATATTAATTATTCATTCTTTATTAATGGGAAAAGATTTTCCTTTGATTTAAATGTTCAAGAAAAGTTATTTGTTCTCTGAGAATCTTTCAATTTTTATGTTCGTGAAAAGTTTATAAAATTCGTAAAGAAAAAAAGTTATTTTACTACCTACCTGTTCAAGAGTTGCGCATAAGAGATATTTTAACAAATCTGAATCTGAATCAGTCAACAAATTAAATTTTTCATTCAAAGAAGCATATGTAGGGTAAGCATAAGTAAGATAAGTATAAATAATAAATTAAATGTTATTCTCTGAATATAATAATAAGTAAATGTTTTTTTCTTTAGCTGAATCATCGAAGTAAATATTCTATTATAAATTGACTTTTCGGATTACAATATTAATTAGATTTTTCAGAGTACGCTTTAAAATTGACTCTTCGGAATACGCTATTAAATTGACTTTTCGGAGTACACTTTTAAATTGACTCTTCTGACTACACATTTGTTAGTTGACTCTGTGGAGTACATATGTTTTAATTAACTCTTCGGAGAGAAGAGAAGAGAAACGTTTTATATTGTTGTGCCCACAACTTTGGGGAACGTATTGTTCCCACGCTCTTGGGAGAAGACTGTGAAGAAGGCATATAGAGAATGTTTGACAGCTGTTATCGTTGTCAAGGAGTTTGTTTACTAACAACTAGAGTAGAGAGTCGCTCTAGTCCTGTCACAGCGTACGGACGTAAAGCGAATTCGTGCGATTATTTTGAGATTGATTAAGATCCGTTTTTCTTGGCTGTAAATAAAGCTTTTCTCGTTTAGTTTATCCCGAGTTATTTCTTTCACGCGCGGGCACAACAATATTTTATTTAAAAAGTCGTAATTTTTGCAGAAAACTGATTGATGAAGAAAATAATTAATTCACGATCTCAACGAAGATCTTAAAAAAATACTGCAAGAAATGAAGTTGTTGTTATTATATGCCATATTGTACAATATTAAAACATACGCGCAATAATTATCTATAATTTGCACATATGGGCGTTTATGTAATTGTAAGTAATATAAAAGTCATGACAAATTAATGTGGCCGCGCGTTATCTCTGTCGCGTCATTGCTAGAAATCGTCCGAACTCTCGAAATTATTTTCTTCCCGAATTATGAATATAAAACAATGTGGAAAGGAAAACAAGGGGGTGAAAGGGGCGACGTCTGCCTTACGATAACATCGCTGCTGGCTCGCTTCGTCGCGATTGTCTATTCGCTGGTGGTGAGACGAAGACCGATTCTTCGTTTTTATCTAAGTAATCTAGCTCGCTCGTGAACATAGCACAGAACAGAACCAAATAATTATGGACATAGCACGGAATAGTACCGACAAATCGTGGACATTGGCTTAGTATGTCTTAGTATGGCTTAGTTCATGTCCATGAAAAATGGACCCAGTTGGCGCTGCGAATCAGCCAACTTTTCCATAACGCTGTAAATGCAGCCATGCCCTCTCTCAGGCTTCTCTCTGCAAGATATGTTAATAAAAAGCTCTAATTTTTTTTTTATATTTATCTTCAACTTTCGTTACAGGTTTTATTATGTTTCTTCGTATAAAGCAGTATAATACACTCAAACGCAAAAAATCCGGTACACTAAAAATTTGGGAAAAAATTACAAAATTTCAAATGATCATAACTTGGTAAATAATGAAGATACAAATATGCGCAGAAATGCAAAATGAAGCTTGAAACGTCCTCTTTAAGAATATCTGAATGGCAATTATGCTCGGCCATTTTTTTGAAAATGGCGGATGATAAAGTGAGAGGATGCAAAATTGATAATCAAAGGTCCGTGTTTGCGATGGTGCATGGTGTGCATCAGGTATCGCAGCGTAATGGGACCAAATGCACATGAAAGTATAGAGTATTATCTTTAAAATGCTACTTTACCCAGCTCGATGTGATCATTTTTCACTGAGTTGTTCCAAATTTTGCTAAAAATGCAGTTTTCCTGTTAAATTTGCATAATTCAGTGAATAAGTATCGCATCAAGCTCTATAACGAAGTATTTTAAAGAAAACATTCTATACTTTTAGGTACTTTTCGTCCCATTGAGCTGCGACACTTACTTTGCTCCATCTGCCGTCGCACGCTCGAACCTTTTTTTAGCAACTTTTCATGTTCTCCTTTTTATCACCCGCCATTTTGAAAAAATATCGTTGCGCACAATTTCGATAGATCTTTCGAAAAGTACGGTTTCAAAGCTTTCAAACCGTTTTTGAAATTTGCTGCTAGGATATTTAGGTGTCGAGATATTCAATTTCGAATTTGCAACAAATGTCGATTCAGCGAGGCTTAAGGGGCTAAGAGGCTCTACGGTTCGTTTGGCTCTTTCATAATTTCAATAGCTGTGTTCATGTTTCTCTATATAATAATTTACATAACCTGCACAATATATTCAATGATTTGCATTTATTATTTTGAAAGCCAGGGAAATGAAAGTAAAATTCAATTTAGGTTCTTCATTTTACGTAATCGATATTACGTAATAAAGATGAATTGCGTTTTAAGATACCGCTGTTATTAGCTCAAATTATGGTTGTAAGTCTTCCCAATATAAACCGCATGGAGTTTTACTGGTAGGAAATGTCCCATTGTATGTAGTGTGTGTGTGTGTTTGTGTGTTTGTATACCACAAGGATAAGGACTCCGTGGTTCGTCAGCTCCATAGTATTTCAAGATTTCACACCCTCCTTGTGATGGGTGTTTGTGTGTGTGTGTGTGTGTGTGTGTGTGTGTATGTGTGTGGTGTTACAGCAGAGATAAGGACCCCGCAGTTCGTCACTCCTGCAGTAATTAATGACTCCAAACCCTCTCTGCTGTGTGTGTGGTGTGTGTGTACTAATAGTGGATATGACTGCCTCGTGCGCGTATTACCTCATTCATACGATCAGGCATACTCCTTATTAGTCTTTTAATTTCATCCTGCGTAATTGTATTCCATTCGTTTTCGAGAATTATTCGCAGTTCTCGCAGTGACTGAGGAGCAGGTACATAATTTCATACTTTCCTGCAAAGGTTGTCCCATAAGTGTTCGATTGGATTTAAATCTGGACTATTTGCTGGCCAATCGAGTCGATTTATGCCAACTTCATCGAAGAAATCAAGCACTCTTCTCGCAGTGTGTGGTCGAGCATTGTCTTGCATAAACAAGAAGTTCTCTCCGATGAAGGGTGCGTACGGAATAACATACGGAATGAGTATGTCTTCCACATATACATCTGCGTTCATATTCTTGTCAAAAAAGTGCAGATCTGTATGAGCATTAGCTGAAATTCCTGCCCAAATCATTACAGAGCCTCCATTGTAGCTATGCCTCTCACTTACCGTACAGTCTGCAAATCGTTCTCCACCGCGACGATAAACTCGTTCTCGTCCATCTGGAGAATAGATACAAAAACGAGATTCATCGCTAAAGAGTACTTTGTTCCAGTCTGCGTAAGTCCAGTCTCTATGCTCAACTGCAAAATTGAGTCGAGCTTCGCGATGGTGACATTTAAGCAAAGGTTAAATGTACAGTTGCTGGCCTGCGCGAAAGCAGATTTTGTTCCTTTAATCTTCTCCGAACGGTGTTAACGGATACATTAATATTGCGGACATCCCTTAAATTGTTTCTAATTTGAACAGATGTTCGATGTCTGTCTCTTAACGAATTTGAAACAATAAATCGGTCATCATTGTGATTGGTACATCGAGGACGTCCCGAACCAGGCCTTCTATGGAAAGAATTGGTTTGTAAGTACCTGGCATAAGCACGTTGCACAGTTGACACTGACAAATCAAGTGCCTGAGCAACGTACCTTCGACTTCTGCCATCTTCAATTAAAGCAATAACTTGAGCAGCCTTTTCAGGATTTATCGTCGCCATAATCGACGCAATAATTTCGATGCGAAACAATCAATTATGGTTAAAATTGATGAAGTTGCACGAAGCAACGCGCCTCGAAAGGAAAAGATCACGGAAAAAGAAAAGTCGCACAAGGCAGCGCTTATCGGAGTGAACACGTTCGGAAAAGGAAAATTGTTTGTCTTTGTTTATTATCTTGGCACATACATTTAAGAAAAATCCAGTCAAGCCAGACGTTAAAGCCCGGCGCACCGACAGAATCTCAGTCAAGCCAGAACGTAAGCCCGGCGTACTGACAAACTCGCGAAGTCCAGCGTACAAGAGATAGTGCCACTATCGGCGGTGGACCGTACGAAGGCAATCTCTGATCGTCTCCGCGGGCACTCTTATATGCCCTGGGCAGCTCGAACTCGCGTGCGAGCCGAGGGGCTCGCGCGCGCGACAACCCAAATCGCCGCGTCGCGGCGGCTCCGTGGACTAGGAGCGCCAGGGAATTTCGACGTTCAGGTGGCGTCCAGCGACTCGGCATCCCGCGCGCCGGGTCACCGCGAACTCAGGCGCGATCCTGAACAGCATATTCAAGCTGTGTACCATAATGGCCAATCGTACGGAGAAGGTAGAGAGCTAGGGACAGCTTCGCGAACTAGAGTGTATACCACAGTGATCATGCGTAACTGAAGGGTAAAGAATGATAACTTTTGATAAAAATTAAATTTCCAATTCGCAAAATTGTGTAAATTATTGTATAGAGAATAATGAACGCGGCTATTGAAATTATGAAAGAGCCAAACGAACCGCAGAGCCTCTTAGCCCCTTAAGCCTCGCTGAATCGACATTTGTTGCAAATTCGAAATTGAATATCTCGACACCTAAATATCCTAGCAGCAAATTTCAAAAACGGTTTGAAAGCTTTGAAACCGTACTTTTCGAAAGATCTATCGAAATTGTGCGCAACGATATTTTTTCAAAATGGCGGGTGATAAAAAGGAGAACATGAAAAGTTGCTAAAAAAAGGTTCGAGCGTGCGACGGCAGATGGAGCAAAGTAAGTGTCGCAGCTCAATGGGACGAAAAGTACCTAAAAGTATAGAATGTTTTCTTTAAAATACTTCGTTATAGAGCTTGATGCGATACTTATTCACTGAATTATGCAAATTTAACAGGAAAACTGCATTTTTAGCAAAATTTGGAACAACTCAGTGAAAAATGATCACATCGAGCTTGGTAAAGTAGCATTTTAAAGATAATACTCTATACTTTCATGTGCATTTGGTCCCATTACGCTGCGATACCTGATGCACACCATGCACCATCGCAAACACGGACCTTTGATTATCAATTTTGCATCCTCTCACTTTATCATCCGCCATTTTCAAAAAAATGGCCGAGCATAATTGCCATTCAGATATTCTTAAAGAGGACGTTTCAAGCTTCATTTTGCATTTCTGCGCATATTTGTATCTTCATTATTTACCAAGTTATGATCATTTGAAATTTTGTAATTTTTTCCCAAATTTTTAGTGTACCGGGTTTTTTGCGTTTGAGTGTATAAAAATACATATAACAATATATATATTGTAGGTTACGTGCACACTAATTAAATATATTTATTATTGTAAATTATATTCGTACTAAAGGAATAAAAACAGTTATCATCTGTTACATACAATATTTCGAAATATTAGTAGCATTGATATGATTTACATGCTGCAACTCAGACTTTTGCTGTGTTGAACAGTGTGAAGGCTCGTCTATAATAGCTGTAAAAGTAAAGCCCTATGCACAATGGCTGCGTTCAGTGGAACAAAATGATCAATGAGCGCTTACTGATTATTGTCTGTGATTGGAGCATTCTGTTAGATTCTTCATAGACCCAGAAGAATTTACCAATCAGGAGCGAGAATCACTAAGCGTTCACTGATCACTTTGTTCTGCTGAACGCAGCCAATGAAAACTACAGGCAATAAGAACAGAGAATAACACAGGCAGTAGATTTCGACCTATAGGAAACCGTATATCAATGCATAATGAAAAATATAGGAACACGGAGCAGGCAACGAAAACAAAATTTTCGACGTGTTGGATTTCTGTTCTCTGTTGCCTGTACCTGACGAATCAGAATTTGATTTTAGCTCCGTAAAGTTAGCCGAACCACTTTGATTTTTTAAAAATTAAAATTAACTAATCGTTTGGTGGTCGTTGGTAAATAAAATAAAATAAAAAAAATCATGAGCGGTAAAATGGTGGGGATGACTGTAAAATTAGCCGTGCAAATACATTATTTATCAAGCAATTTTATTCAAATTAGTCTTAATTGAAAGAAAATCGTTCGATGGTGATTGGTAGTCCAATTTAAACATTTGGTGGTTAATCGTTCTTTATTAATTAAATAATTAAAATTTTGGTGTAAAGTTAGCCGAACATTTGCATTCTCAGTCTAATCGAGTTCAATAAGGGCTTATTCGATGCAGAATCGTTTGGTGATCACGAATACATTCTTTAAAACGTTTGGTGGTCTGTAGTTTATCCAGTAAATAAAAAAAATCATGAGCGGTAAAATGGTGGAGGTGATTGTAAAATTACCCGTGCAAATACATTATTTATCAAGCAATTTTGTTCAAATTAGTCTTAATCGAAAGAAAATCATTCGGTGGTGATTGGTAGTCCAATTTAAACATTTGATGGTTAATTATTAGGTTATATGGTCACAAATTCTTTTTACATTCAACCATGATAATTCCTTATGGCTGACGGCTGACTTTATATGTATTGTAAACTCGGCCTAAGAATCTCGATAGGGACTCTAGAAATTCTCTATTCGAAAACCAATCGTTACGTCTAAAGGCCAAATCATATACTAAAGTCCTAAATTTAGGCCTCTAATACCTCGTCTACAATGAGGTCGTAGAGTCATATAATATGGTCGTAGAGTCGTGGCGGTAGTCGCTTGAGAGATCGTAATCGCTGTCGTTCAAGTTAGGATCGTCTACAATAGAGTCGTAAAGTCATAGAATATGGTCGTAGAGTCGTAGCAATGGTCGACTGAAAGGTTATTTTCGATCGCAAAACGCGTGCAAGCACAGTCGTTTGAGTTGGTTCCAATCCAATTTCAGCGACTATTGTAACGACTTGAGCTACAATAGACCAATCAGAGGAAAGATTTTATATATCACGCTATGTAAACATCGTGGGAAAATGATATCGGTGTGTGGACTGCACTTATTTATTCATTTTTGATAAAGTCATCTTCACAAATTTCATCAGTATCACAAGGATCAATGATAAAGAATTTATCAGCAAAATCGCCTACTTGCAATAAAAATTTTATTAATATTTCTGAAGGCAAATGATTGATAAATTACTATTTTCCACAGAAAACTTAATCATTAATTACATTCTTAACACTAACATTCTTAACACTTAACATTCTAAATAAATTTCAGATAGCGAGAATATTGATCCAGCAAATAAGCATAACCTTAAAGTACCTAAAACAGATATCAGAAAAAGAAAGAATATAAGTCTTGATGTGAATTCTCTAATTATGGAATCATCACAGGCTGTTACTGCAGCCTGTTCAGCTTTGCCAGCATTGCTGAACAGTACAACTTCCACGCCAGATACAGAAGAAGAGAAAAGTATAGTGACAGTCTTATTACATGGAATAAAACGTGTAACCTATGCAACAAAGAACAAAATGTTTTATCAAACTGTTGGAAATATTGGAATCATTTCAGCATGAGTGAATAATTATATAGTCATTGCTGATAGAAAATATTAAAAATATAATTGTCCTATTATAGCATATGTTATAGTGTAGTTGGATTCTATATGGAATATTGTCAGCAATTAGCAGAGAAAGTTATGTAAATGTTATAAAATTGATCTGATTGGTATATATTTTTAAATTCAATCAAGATTAAAAGCATACCATCAATCAGATTCACGTATTTTTACACAGTTGCAAAACTTTCTTCTCTATATTCTCTATATAACAGTTGTACTGTTAAAAGAAGAAAACTCAATATGAATATTAAAAGTAATACTTTTGTGGAACATACAGTTTAATCATAAAACAATAGCCTTGCTTTGTGGTATCAACAGATTTTCATAAGATATATCATCTTATATATCTCCTTTTTATATATCTTTTTATATATCTCCTTTTTCTAAGAAAAGGTCTGACATATGGCACAAATAATCATATTGGACAGGTGTCATTCATGTAATACTAAAAAATTTTTCATGATCTGTCTCATATGCCTCTTTGAATTGTTTATTGAAATATTCTAAATAATCTCTACTTCTATTTATAGGTCTTATCCACTATCTTCTTTGCCTTTCTCGTTTTAGATATACATATATCGATATTAAATTCAAATGGTAAGCATTTAATAACAAAGAAATATTTCAAATTGCACGGAATTCTATTATATTTCTATTTCAATAATACACATAAACATAATCGATCATTCGTATTATTGTATGGGCAATATCCTGCTCTCTGATTGGTTTACACTCCGATCCAGCGACTAATTGAACTTTGTACAAGCATCGCCATAGGACCCAGCTCACGACTTTACGACTTTACGACTTCACGATTTTACGACCCCATTGTAGACGTAGCATAAAATCATACTAGCGATTGTTAGTCAGATAAAAAAATACGTGATTAAAGCTGTTGTTAAAACTGTGAATGCTTCGAAATACCATTCTATCTTAAAGGTCGGAACAAATTTTTGCATAACGCATAACGCATCGAGTTCTAGGTTGCGTTCTGTTCCACGTATATGCGCGCATTTATCTATAGTTTATGTTACGTATACTATAAAAAATACGCGCATATGCGTGAAACGGAACGCATCCCTACTTGCGCCTGGCTCCTGATTGGTCGCCGCAAATCTCACCGCATGTATGTAGAGACCATGGTGGAAGGAAAACAAAGTGTGCTCAGAGAAGTTGAAATTCAGCATGTTCTGCGCAGATTGGGCCAAATTAGCGGCCATATTGGATTTAGATTACGGTCTTTAATCCTATTGGCCAATAATCAATATATCTCCTGTTTGGCCCAACGCATTTTAGAGCGGACAAATCTACTGACCAATCACGGACATGTCACTGACCAATCACGGCTTTGACGAATCTCTTATTATAGGCATAGAGCTTATACTAATGGAGGAGCCATAGCGCGCGCGAGGAAGATCGACAGAGAGAGATATATTCTGATATTTCTATCCTTATTACTGTGGGCACCATGGAGGTAGGAATATCTGGAGGGAGCATATTTCTCCGGTCATGAAGCCTAAGGGGAAAGGGGAGTGTAAGTCTATTGTAACGTATATGAACTACCAAGATGGCGACAGCAGTGACGGTGATTACATGGAATATCTATTGTAACGTCTTGGAAATACAACTTTCACATGAATAAAAATAATAAATTGAATTTGATGCATTGTGAGAAAAAGTAATTTCAGAGAACAAAAATATAATCAATTTACGTATGGTTTATTATGAAATATACAAAACGTATGACAAAATAAAAATTGCATTATAAATATAATATAATTATAAAAGTAAATTATAATTTTATAATATAGTTATAGTTATAGACTATAACGCATGTCTTACTTTTTATTAACATAAAAGAAATATAAATGTAAACGCAAAAACTACCAGTAACACAATACAATGTTATAATTTTCTACTCAAGATGTAACTGTTACGTAGGATGCACATTATGATATTGTATAATTAGAAATTAGAACATGAGTGTAATGTTACTGTTAGTTATTGTTTACTAGAATTATTGTCCCTTAAACAAAACTATTTTGTTAAATGCTTGCCTTATACTTATGTTATCACGAAGTATATTACGCCCTATAAAATGTAATCTTATTTTAATATATTTAGAGGCGATTGCTCTCATAAAATGAAACACATGATTTTCTAAAATTGTTTGATCACGAGAATGTTCTTCTATATTTGAGAAAATATTTCTATTTTCAATGAGACGTTGCAAAACTTGATTCAAGAGATAAATTTCTGTAAATTTTTTTGATAAACATTTATCGCCACTTTCACGCAAAGCTAAACGAATTGCAATTTCAGCTTTAGTACAAATTACAATTACATCGTGTGAAGGCAATCTTAAGCCCCCCCGATTTTTAATATTAATTAAAGAACATTCGATATGTGTCTCGTTGCCAGTAAGAGCTTCGATACAAGTTTCACAATGTAGAATTTTTTCTAAATGTCTTACAACAAAACCTGCAATATAAGCTATAACTCTCGTTGTAAATTCTGAAAGCGTTATTGTATCAAGCAAAAGAGGTAAATTTTCGTTCCTATCTTCATGATTGCTATCATCTATTACTCGAGATTTCGGAGTTGACTGATTTATTATAGTTGCAGAATTCGCAGAAACATGTAGTATTGAAATTATTTCTAGCGGGATGCAATTACCAGTTGCTGTCTCTGTGATCTCTGTATGGACAAGAATTTTTTTATAAGCGGCTTTAAATTACCGAGCCGTCGGGTTATTGTTAGAACCTCCATGAGCTCGTATAGAGCTGAATAACAATTCAACGTGATCTTGGTTAAATTTATAACCTGATATATATTTTAATACGTCTTGACTAACAACTAAATCTTTATAAAGTATTGTTATACTTTTGATACATATCATAAAACCGAGGAATGCACATTTATTTTTAGGATAAATCAACAATTGACCATCTGTCTTTCGTAATTGTGATAGGAAATTATAGCCTTCTTTTAATTTTTCCAAAATTATAGAACTATTGTTTTTATTTAACGGTTGTTTGAACCCTATCTGTTTCATGTTCCTCGAATTTAAGATATCAAAAAGATCATTTATTATTCGTATGAATCTTATCGTTGGGGCCGAATTTGCAAAATCTGTATATCGTAAATCATTTTTACAAATTTCTAATGCATCAGCTACAGAATTACTGAAGATTTGCACTGTGAGTTTTACTTTCATTTTTTGTTTATGGTATTGTATATGACGCGTTCTTAATTTATTACCCAAGTGTAGACTTTCCTTAACTTGAATGTCATTAAGCTTCGTAAAATGTTCCCATTGGATCATATCACCATTGTCATCAATTATTGATTTATGTTCTCCAATACAATTACGTAATAGTTTCACACAATGGCATGGGTCGAGAAATACAGTAACTTTTCTGTCCGTTATCGGATGAGAGAAATAAGTCTGAAAAGATGTAAAGTTAAAATTACATCCTAAAAGTGTGCACATGGTTAAATTAGCTGGAGCCCCGTCAAAAGTTACAGATATTATATTTATTTCATGCTCATGCAATAGTATTAATGCCTGACGAACCATATTGAACTTTTGCTCTGCATTCAGACCAGAAATAAAAAAATATCCAATGGGAATTTTCCAGGATCCATTAATACAATTTACAAGAAACACTAGTGCTTCTTTTGCTATTATACCGTATTCACAATCAATATTAGGCCCCAAGTCTATATATCCATAATATTTCTCACCATCATATTCTACATGTTGTCTTACAGCCATTTCATCGAATATAAGAGCGCCAAAAAGAGGATAATTTATTAAATTAGCACGTTTTTTAATGGACTTCAATGCTTCCTCGTTAAAACCAGGTTCACCGTGAACCGACTTGTACCATTTACTTATTGTTTTTGGATGGGGTAAACAAGTATCAAATTTTTTTCGAATAAATGCATACGCTCGTGGCGAATAAAAGTGCAACGTTAAAGCAAACGATCTTAATTCTGGCCTATACTTTTTAGGCGTTGGAGTTTTATTAATCTTATTAACTTGACGTTTTAATAATTGTTTGTTGAAATTACCTAAATCTTTTAAGACATCCAGCTGTTCTGCATTAAGAAGATTTTTTTTTTTCAAACATGTCAATACATTTTTCAATTTTGCAACACACTTAATGGTTCGTCGTTGCTTTTGTTGTAACATTTTAATTTTTTTCTGAAATTCTTTTCTCGTATACACCAACGCAGTTCTCAACGATTGTTTCCGTGGCGTGTTTTCTTATAGATATGGCGAAACAATTATTCCTTGATTTTTAATTCTTGAAGTACGTGGTGTACTCGTCTGGGAAACTGTATCAAATACAACGTTGATGAAAAAATATAACTAAACGAAAAAAATTTCATAAACATTATTCTTTTATTAGGAAAAAAAAAGTAACTACATATCTTGAGTAGAAATACTAAATTTTTATTCTATTATTCAATCTATAGTAACTAGTAACAAAACTATTAAAAATCACTGGCCAATTTATTATTAATATAAAATTTTTGTAATAGTCCGCTATCACTTAACAGTGTTTCTACAAAATGATTTGTTTTATCTATTGCAATTGATAAATATACCTTGTTCAATGTTGTCACATATTTCCATGGAATCAAGATTTTCTGCTTCTTTGATTCTGCATGTTTCAGGATCATCTATATAATCTATATAATTGTCATTAAAAGAATCATTATATTTTATAAGAAATTATTAATAAGATTATTCATAACTCCACATCACTAAACAGTTACAATAAGATGATCACTAAATAATATATTTTTTATAATAAGATAATTATGTTTTAACATACTTTTTCTGCATTGTGATGTATTTTTTGTATTTTTACAGGATCAAGATTCTGTTGCTCTTTCATTAAATTATAATTATGTTCGTCCAATATTTTTTTTCGTTTCACAGGAGACTCGTCATTTTTCATATTCATATTATTCTGTAATACATATTTTGTTAATACATATTGTCTTACAAAATATAAAATACTTGAAACTGATAATTCTATGTCTATACATACAAATGGGACAGCACCAGATCTAATTCTAATACAATTAAGTGATGTTTTGCCCATATCACTTTCTTCAAAATGTAATGAGCAAATAAATGCATTTTCTGGAACATTACTGTCATTTAAGTCCATTCTATCAAGCCACTTTTTACGTACTTGTGGTTTCTTTGGAATTCTGTAATTATCAAATTACTTTAAAAAATGTCAACAATAATATAAAATATAATTTTACTTTGAATAATCAATAGTATTAAAACATACCTGTGAAATGTAATTAGTCTGCCATGCGAGTATTCCCATCTCAATTGTGTTTTATTTTTTCGTGTTACGTGTCTTCTGCTCTTGCAGTCTTTTGTATAACAATCAGGCATATTGCGTGAATTATTATGTGAATTTATTATTGCAAAGCACTTTATTACAGATATAAACAACTTTATTGCAAGCACTTTTATTACAAAATATGTGCAACACACACAACCTCAAAATTCTTTGGTTATAATCACGCCGTATGACGTGAAAATAGATTTGAGTTACATATATCGTATCTTATATATATGTTATTTTTGAACCACCAAGATGGCCGCTACGGATATTTCCTCTTACCTCTCAGGCTTCACTCCCCTCGCCCTCAAAAATACTTTATGCTCCCTCCAGATATTCTTACCTCCATGGTGGGCACCTTCACTCCTATAATCGGGCGATTATATTTTTTGGGATGCACGCGGTATCATTCACATCGATTACCTTGAAAAGGGTAAAACGATCACCGGCGAATATTATTCAGAGCTTTTGGACAGATTCGATATTGATTTGAAGCAAAAACGACCGCATTTGGCGAAGAAAAAAGTGCTGTTCCATCAGGACAATGCATGGGTGCACACGTGTGTAGTCACCATGGCGAAAATCCATAAATTGGGTTACGAACTGCTACCCCATGCAGCATATTCACCAGATTTAGCCCCCTGCGACTATTTCCTGTTTCCAAACTTGAAGAAATGGCTGGGCGGTAAGAGATTGGGTCGAATGAAGAGGTCATCACTGAAACAAACGCCTATTTTGAGGGCTTTGAGAAAACCTATTATTTGGAAGGAATAAAAAAATTGGATAATCGATGGACTAAATGTATCGAGCTAAAAGGAGACTACGTTGAGAAATAAAACGCTTATTTGCCGAAAAAAATATCTTTTATTAAAAAAGTCACTGACTTATCAAACTACCCTCGTATTTACATAGTATTTATATAGTAAAGACAATTGCCGGATAATCGCTGATGCGATTACGCTATCCTTTCATCGCATTTTTTCATATATATCTTTTCTCACAGACTTCGGACAAATGTGTGTGTGCATTGTCATTTCGACTTTTCTACACACAGATCTTATATGAATGTGAATGCGACGTTGCCGATATTTGCCTTCTCTCCAAAATGTGCATTTTGCTGCTGCTTCTCGGATTCTTCGATTCGCTGATATATATACAGTGTAACATAATAAAAAATAATTTGAGCAATGAATATTATTACAAGAAAATGATTCTTCAGAAATAGTATGTTTGTTTTCACGTAAATCGGCTTCTCACTTTATCGTGTCAGCGACTTCTTTTTGTCAAATTTACGTCATATTAGCAGTATGGAAACATTTTCATACAGTGAATATTCCTGTCAAAATAAAGCGGAGTATTACAAATCATCCGAAAAAAGCGATGGGAAACTATTGCGAATAGGACATCAAGTTCCTCCTGTAACGTTTACGTCGCATTGGAAGTACGAAATTGAAAATGCTTTCGTACAGTGAACATTCCTGTCAAAATAAAACGGAGTAATTCAAGACATCCGAGAAAAACGATGGGAAACTATTACGATTAAGACACCGACTTCCTTCTGCAAAGTTTACGTCGCACGTTGGCTGCACGGAATGAAAAAGACTTTTGTACAGTGCATATTCCTGCCAAAATAAAATGGAATAATGCAAATCATCTGAGAAAAACGATGAGTAACTATTGCGATTAGGACAACGAGTCCTTCTTGCAAAGTTTACGTCGCCCTGGCTGTACCAAATTGAAAACCTCTTCGCTTCGCATAATAAATATTCGTACGAAAATAAAAAAGAGTAATAAGAAACATCTTGGAAAAATGATGAAAAATTCGATGCGCCGAATTGAGAATATTTTTATAAAGGTAAAGTACATGTGTGAGAATATGAAACGGAGCATTGCTCAATATGAAATTAATATTCTATATCGGCCTAGAAAAATTTTATGTGTAATTAAAAATTTACGTCGCACTGACTGGACTGAATTTCAAATCTTTTTGCATGGCAATGTTTCGTTTCATCTTTGCACGTATTTTGACTATGCGAAAGGGCTTTGATAAAGTGTGAGAGAGAGAGAGGATGAGAGAGACAGAGATAGTGTAAGAAAGACAGAGAGTGTGTGAGAGAGAGGGTGAGAGAGAGAGAGAGAGAGAGGGGGGGGGAGAGGGAGAGAGGGAAAGAGGGAGAGAGGGAGAGAGGGAGTGTGAGAGAGAGTGTGTGAGAGAGAGACAAAGAAAGAAGGACAGAGTGGGAGAGAGGGAGAGGGAGAGAGTATGAGAGAGAGAAAGAGAGAGTGTGAGTGAGAGAGTATGAGAGAGAGATTTTGTGAGAGAGAGTATGTGAAAGAAAAAATCTGAGGAAGAGATTGTGAGAGATAGGGAGTGTAATAAAGAGAGAGTGTGAGAGAGGGAGGGAGTGAGAGAGAGGGGGAGGGAGAGAGTGAGAGTGTGAGTGAGAGAGAGTGTAAGAGAGAGGAGAGTGTGAGAGAGATAGAGTGAGAGAGAGAGAGAGAGAGAGAGAGAGAGAGAGAGAGAGAGAGAGAGAGAGAGAGAGAGAGAGAGAGAGAGTGCAAGAGAGTAAGAGAGAGAAAGAGAGTGTGAGAAAAAAAGAGAGAGAGAGTATGAGAGAGAGATTTTGTGAGAGAGAGTGTGTGAGAGAAAGAGTGTGGGAGGGAGATTGTGAGAAATAGGGAGTGTGACAAAGAGAGAATGTGAGAGAGAGAAAATGTGAGTGAGACAGATTGTAAAAGAGAGAAGAGTGTGAGAGAGAGGAGAGTGTGAGAGAGAGAGAGAGAGTGTGAGGAAGAAAGAGTGCGACAGAGAGTATGTGTCAGAGAGAGGGAGAGAGAGAGAGAGAGAGAGAGAGGGAGGTAGGAAGGGAGGGAGAGATAATAAAACAATGTAATAAAAAATAAGGGTTCCCATTTAAAAAACGCATGTCAACTTCCAAATGACCTTGAAGGTCATGGCCAATGCCAAATTCATGGTCACCATCAAATCCGTCACTCGATTTTCTACAACTTTTGTCTTTAAAGTTTTTCATGAAAACTTGATCCTGCAAAGTTATCCTGGGGGTTCGACATTTTTAAAACACTCTGTATATACATATGTATATCAAAATTCACTAACGTCGGTAACAGATGATAACGTTCCCTACTTTTTGACTATCAACCCTATCATTTCTTTTTCACTCACTCACTCATCCCCTTCCCTCTCTGCCTTTCACCTTCCCTTCCCTTTTTCTCACACTCTCCCTCACACTCTCCTCTCTCTCTCCCTCCCTCCCTTCCTCCTCCCTTCTCTTTCACACTCTCTCCCTCAAACTCTCCTTTTTCTCTAACCCTCCTTCGCCTACTCTCACCCGCTATCCTCAAACCTCTCCCCCTCCCACTCTCTCACCTTCTCTCTCCTTCTCTCTCCCTCCCTCTCTCTCTCTCTCACACTCTCTCCCTCACTCTCTCTCACACTCTCTCCCTCCCTCTCTCTCCCTCTCTCTCTCTCTCTGTCCCTCTCTGTCTCTTTTATTTACGCGCGCGCCATTCTAGCTGATTCATATAAAGTTTAGAATAAATATTATAAATCATAAAAATAATCCCTATAGTGAAATATAAATATAATATCCGACTCCAACATACGATGTATTAGGCGCATACAGTTTGAAATTTAGAGAGAGGGAAAGGGAGAGAGTGTGAAAAAGAGAATGAAAATAAAATGAAACGATATATAAGCAGCCGGATCATGTAAAATCTAACGTACTATTTTTTTTTAAACTGTTATTGAACTTATTTTAAATTTATAAATCTTCATAAAAATTTCACAGCTCAGCATTATACTACATGGGCTGAAAAGTCTTTGGCTTAACAATGAAAAAACGATTTTTTTTATGAAAAAAGTGTTTTATTCCTCGACATAATCTCCATTTAGAGTAATGCACTTAGTGTAACGGTCCGCTAACATTTCGATGCCGGTCTTATGGTGCTCGGTGTCAAGTCCCTCAAAATAGGCATTTGTTTCCAACTTGACCTCCTCATTCGAGTAAAATCTTTTATCAGCGAGCCACTGCTTTAGTCGGGGAAAAAGGAAATAGTCGCTGGGGGCCAGGTCTGGAGAATACGAGGGATGCGGGACCAATTCATAGCGCAATTTCTTTAATTTATCGGTCGTATCGCGAGCCGAGTGAGCTGGAGCATTATCTTGGTGAAACAAAATTTTTTTCTTTGCCAAATGTGGCCGTTTGACCTTGACCTCGTCGTCCAATCGATCCAGTAATGTACAGTAATATTCTTTATTGATAGTTTTACCATGTTCAAGATAATCAATGAATATTATGTTATGCGCATCCCAAAAAATATTGGCCAAAACCTTGCCGGCTGATTGTTGTGTCTTCGGGCTTCGGACTTCGGGCTTCGGACGGCTTTCACCAGGCAATAACCATTCCGCTGACTGCCGATAGGACTCCGGTGTGATGGATCCATGTTTCATCCATTGTGACAAATCGACACAAAAACTCCTTATTGCGGTTAAACAGGGCCAAATTTTGCTTTGAAAGTCGAACACGTTCCGCTTTTTGCTCAATTGTCAAAAAACGCGGCACCCAACGCGCGCAAAGCTTTTTCATGTGTAAATATTCATGAATGATATGACAACGCGTTCCTTTGAGATGCCTATGATGTTAGCTAGCTCACTCAATTTCATTTTGCGGTCATTCAACACGATTTCACTGATTTTCTGGATGTTTTCTGGAGTAACTGCCTCATTTGGCTTCCCTGAACATGGTGCATCATTTGTGCTCGTACGGTTACGACGAAACTCAGCAAACCAATATTTGATGGTTGAATTCGGTGGGGCAGATGTGCCGTAACATTTATCAAGCTATGCCTTTGCTTCAACAGTGTTTTTTCCCATCAGGAAGCAATGTTTAATCAAAACACGAAATTCACTTTCTTCCATAGTAAAGATAAATTCAGAGGTAACGTTACTTCGAAAGCTATAACTTGTACACGAGTCAACGAAATATCATGAAATTTTTACAGCATCTAAGTTAAGGTTGGTACTCTATAGGAAATATAAGGATTTTTAGTTTGTGGCGCCATCTATATATCAGGCCAAAGACTTTTCAGTCCATGTAGTATTATGTAAATACGAGGGTAGTTTGATAAGTCAGTGACTTTTTTAATAAAAGATATTTTTTTCGGCAAATAAGCGTTTTATTTCTCAACGTAGTCTCCTTTTAGCTCGATACATTTAGTCCACCGATTTTCCAATTTTTTTATTCCTTCCAAATAATAGGTTTTCTCAAGGCCCTCAAAATAGGCGTTTGTTTCAGTGATGACCTCTTCATTCGACCTAAATCTCTTACCGCCCAGCCATTTCTTCAGGTTTGGAAACAGGAAATAGTCGCAGGGGGCTAAATCTGGTGAATATGCTGCATGGGGTAGCAGTTCGTAGCCCAATTTATGGATTTTTGCCATGGTGACTACACACGTGTGCACCCATGCATTGTCCTGATGGAACAGCACTTTTTTCTTCGCCAAATGCGGTCGTTTTTGCTTCAAATCAATATCGAATCTGTCCAAAAGCTCTGAATAATATTCGCCGGTGATCGTTTTACCCTTTTCAAGGTAATTGATGTGAATGATACCGCGTGCATCCCAAATACTGTGGCCATGACCTTGTTGGCCGACAGACCCACTTTGGCCTTCATTGGTGCACGTTCACCCGAAGAAACCCACTGTCTTGATTGTTCCTTGGTCTCTGGTATGGTGTGATGGATCCATGTTTCGTCTACGGTAACGAAACAGCGCAAATACTCGTTCGGATTGCGGCTGAACATCGCCAAACACTCCTTTGAAATGGTCACACGGTTCCGCTTATGGTCGAGTGTGAGCAATCGCGGCACCCATCGCGCGGATAGCTTTTTCATGTCCAAATATTCATGTAAAATGTGATGTACCCGCTCAGTTGAGATGCCTACAGCCTCAGCCACTTCACGCACTTTCATTCTCCGATCGTCCAATATCATTCCATGGATTTTATCGACGATTTCTGGCGTGACGACCTCTTTTGGGCGACCTGAACGTTCGGCGTCACTTGTGCTGGTACGACCACAACGGAACTCAGTAAACCACTTCTTAACCATTGAAATTGATGGTGCAGAGTCCCCATAGTATTTATCAAGCTTTGCCTTGGTTTCGGTGATGGTTTTTTTACGCAAAAAATAATGCTTAATCAGCACACGAAATTCACTTTTTTCCATTTTCGTTAAAATTCACGAGGTTGTCTGCTTTCAATGGCTGTCAAACACTAACTAAATGACGCAGCTTGCCCAAACTTGTACAGTAGTCTATTAATAGATGGCAGTTGACGGGAGCAGTGGTGCATTTAAAGTTACTGCGCGGAAAATTCAAAAAGTCACTGACTTATCAAACTGCCCTCGTATATATACACATATATGTACCAAAATTCACTAACGTCGATAACAGATGATAACGTTCCCTACTTTTTGACGATCGCTTCTACGTTATCGACACTTTGCAAGTTCGTTGACGACTCCAGGATCCCCTTAAGGGGATCCTGGAGCGGCGACCGAACGCGATTGCGTCCTCATCTGAGCGGAACTAATAATGTCGATAATACCGACACTTACAGTTCCGTTATCGACATTTATCGATATGTACATAAAGACACGTTCCGATGTATATTGCGAAAATATATATTGGGTGCGTTCACACACTCAACAGTTGCGCAACTGTTGAATAATTCGTCAACGTTATTGGTCTGAGTGTAAGAAACAGTAAGGACCAATAGTCACTAACCGCTCACTGAGCGGTTTTCTCCACTGAATGCACCCATTATGAAAACATATAGTATACATAATATATATTATAGATCTTCAATATTCGCAATGAATATCGAAATATAGTCTATATATAAAATAATCATTTAGAACACACATAAAAATCGCAGTGAAAAGTAGAAAGCCTTTTACATTGTATTCTATGTGTTGAGACATGATATCTTGAAGTTTTAGTGTTTTATCGTCCTGTACAAGTATATAAACGCTTTAACAGCACATAGATATCTATTTTTGTCGCATACATATTTAGAATATAATTCTATAATATGGTTCACACTGTTTTCGCTGTGTTTCTTTCGGTGCATGTATTCTCAGAGGAATTTGTATGTATTCAACATGCAAATAATATATTTACAAAAGTTATTTTATGTAAACTATACGTATAATTTATACGTATTCGTTCTTCGGTACGATTCGTTTTTCGGATCGATATAAGTAAGAGGCTAATAAAAAGTATATCATGCAAACTCTTAGCCGTATTACATAATCATTTATATATTTGTATAATTTAATATGATATATATAAATTTACAAATATTAATAAAATATATCACGACAATATTATATAAAAGAGAATATAGAATAGGCTTTTTCATCGCCCATTCCCGTGAGAACGCAACCAATATATTTTTTTTCGTCTCCCCGACTTTTGTAAACATTGCATCAAGGCATCTTTTCTCTCAAAGATATTTATTCGAGGTTTTTTTTAAGAATAATTTTTTCTCGCCTTGGAAAAGGCAACAGTTTATTGCCTTCTATAATTTTGTAAAAGTGTTGTCTCATGCATAATACATCCTTGGAGTATTTTTCATCGCAAGGATTTCCGCCTAATGTTATAGTTGTAGCGAAAGCTGCAGCATAAATTCCACAAGACGTGAAATCCGGTTGTGTATCAACATTTTCAAAAATGATGTTACTTTCGCTTATTTGCGGATAACGGCGATGAATATAATTTTTCTCTTTAGCTACCAACTTATCGTACATACAGTTAGGTAAACTGTCGTACACGCAAAGTTTGGTGCTATCGAGGAAAATGTATCGCCAATGATCACTGCAATTACCTTCAATGATCTGTAAGCTCTTATTGCTCTGACTAGCTACGATTATATGAGGTAATTCTAAATATAATACACTTTATGTTTCAAATGCAGAAATTTCTCTTACGACGCGTAAAAATCGATCCAATGATTCGTCGTTTAACTTGCTGCATCTAAGCAAGACATTTTCTTTCACGAAAGAAATAGGAGCAATCATGTCACCCAGAATTTTTTTATGTCTCACCACATCATCTGTTGTTAAATCTCATTTGTCACTTGAGTAACTAACAATGACACAATCGTCATCTTGCTCCAAATCTAGAGAAGCAGTAGTTTGCAAAACATTTGATTTTAATCGTTTGCTCTTTTGGATGCTTTCTCTGTCTATATCTCGTCGGTTAGTTTTTCGACTAATAAATTTTTTGCATGCTTGTTCTTTAGCTTCCATTATATATCTTGAATCTCTAATTGGCATATGCCTATTATGGCGGTTGTCCAAGATTTTCGGAACCATGCATTCATTATAGAAGCGTGTCAAATAGGGCAGCATTTTATTCTTCCAACAAGCAACGTCTTTGTTAATACGTAACGTTTTAAAACCTTTTGGCGTCCATATAACAAAAATGCAGTAATCTCGCTGCGTTATATTCAATGTCCTTGAACCTGATAAAAATATCGGTGATTCCGATTCATTTCATCAGAATTTTTTCTATCAAAAATGCCTCTCAATTGAGGCAATGTCTTTATAGCCTCGTCTGCTGTTAAATGCTCAGCTGACAAAGGACATTTAATTTCGACGAGACCATCTTTTTCAATGAGTCCGTCAGGAGAAGCACCTAAGCATGGATTTTCATCATCAATGAATAATCCGCAAATTTTTACTTCTTTATTCAGCTTTGCGCTCAATTCTTTCCTTGCATTCTCTTTGTTTTCACGACCATATTTCATGGCTACGGTGTCGATAAACGGAGGAAACAAAATATTTTTTACAGTCCCTGCGCAAGACGTTGTTGGTCTCATGCGGCACACGGTTCCAAAATTGGATGCCGTCAACATTTTGCGTCTCAATGAATGCCATAATTCGGATTCATTTTGACCTCTCATATTGCATTCAACTTTCTCTCTGCCTCTACTATTTTTGAATAACTTTTCCAAATGATTTTTTCGAAATTGCTCATATACTTCAAATGGAAGATCTGGTTTTTGCGATTGCGGGCCGTAATAACGATCTGCTCCCGACACGCGTTTTAATTTTTTATCTTCCATCTACTAGTCGAGATTCTCTGTTTTTCACAACTTTTATCTGTCATCCTTTTTCCAATTTCTCGACAACGGGAGGGACACTTTTGTACATGTCTTTATGCACTTGCGTTAGAACTTGTTGCGTATATCTTGCGTATATACTGCTCCTGCAATTCTGACATTGTAAGAGCCTCGTTCATCAAAATGAATGCGCTTTCCACCGATGTCTTCGCAGATTATCGAATTGAACGATTCTGCACGATTATTTGTTACATTGCATAACAAGCTATCGGAATGAGCGCTTATAAATCTGAAAGCATCTTCTATTTTCGCTTACAGACCGTGCAACTTTAAAAATGGTACATCATTTTTCTCCATTTCGTCGCGGTCATCTCGGCATATACGACCGCGTTCTTTACATCGTTTATGCTCACCATAAATATGGCTAGGAATATTTAAAATATCTTTTTGTAATTCCATAACCTTGTAATAATGAAGTCGCCCTTCTTCATTTCGTATAGCGACTGTTTTTCTCAATTCTCTTCGCATATTTACAATGTTGTTTTCTACAACATTTCGTATTTGCACAAAGCCACGTTTTCTTTGCATTTTCGGATGAGTCGTTTGTGATACGATTCTCAGCTTCCTGTACAGATTACGAAGCAGGTGATTTATGCATTCCACTTCCTTTACCATCACCTTTTGCTCGCGATATAGATTATTATTTATATTTGTTAGCTGATTATTCGTGTTATCATGCGTAATGTCGTAACGCTTTCGTTACGTTTTTTTCGAGCTGCTTACATGTTGCGGCACGCACGAAGTCAGCGCGCAACACCGATTTTTCACTGTTTCCCAAATGCATATACGTATATATCATTGTGTCAGTGACATCATTACGCGACACATTGTACCACTGGAGCAGTAGTATATATCACCGAATATACCAATTCGCACAATATGCATTTGTGTAGAGACAGTGGAGAATCGCTGTCATGAGTTCGTTTCGTAAGTGTCACTAACACTCTT
Source organism: Harpegnathos saltator (assembly GCF_003227715.2). Classification (NCBI taxonomy): domain Eukaryota; kingdom Metazoa; phylum Arthropoda; class Insecta; order Hymenoptera; family Formicidae; genus Harpegnathos; species Harpegnathos saltator. Next base: position 20,311 of record NW_020230525.1, on the reverse strand, counting down.
ATCTAACAGTTGTAGCAGCAATAAATATTTACTTCACACCTTATCGGTGGGAAAGTTGTAGCTATGGCTAAGAGAGATGCTTTACCATTAAAATGACACTAAACACGACACAAATCGCATATTTTTTAACTAACTACATATTCAATATTAGTATTATATATTTATTCAATAATTGCCCGATTTCTGTCGTGTTTGATGTTATTTTAATGATAAAACATCTCATTAAGCCATTGCAATTATTTTAAAACAGGTAAAATGCGAAATGTAAAAGTTGTAATTTTCATGTTAGAAAATATTTAAATGCCTGAGTTCCTTACTACGGACAGATTCCCGACGTTGCAGAAGCGAGAGCGAGAACGAGTAAAAAGGAAGCGAGATGACACTTCCTCGAAAAGTGCCGAAGCTCGCGGCGATCTGTTTACGTATCGCTTTCCATAGTGACATCTCGCTTGCTCTTTACTCGTTCTCGCTCTTGCTTTCGCGATATCGGGAACCTCTCCGTAGCAGTGAACTCACGACTTTAAATACCTTCACGAAAATTATAATTTTTATGTTTCGCGTTTTATTCGTTTAAAAATTATTGCAATGGCTTCATAAGATGTTTTACCATTAAAAAGACACCAAACATGACACAAATAGGACAATTTATAAATAAATATATAATACAAATGTAAATATATAATACAAACATCTATTTAATTAAAAATTATGTCATTTCAATCTATTTGCGTATTAATGAAATGTGATGGAGTTTCGCAAAAGAGACTTTCAAATGTTTGATGTCATAATTCTCTAGCAAATACGTAATAAGTTTTAGAGCTGGCAGACGAATATCTGGCGGCGGCGACGGTGTACGGACCCATCATCCGGCGGGTTGGGGTTCTCGATTTCCGTAAGTCGTAGTTGCGAATTTTCTAAAGGGAACGACCACCATTCCCTCACACCGGCGGAGAAGTTATTATGGTCCTGCATTGACTCAGATAAAAAAAGTTCCCGCACCAGCTAGATATATTCCTGCTCCTGATACCGCCGCTAGATATCCGTTCTTTTGCATATTTTTTTCTTTTAAGAAAACTGTCAGACAGTGATGCGAATTTGGTGACGGACTTGTACGAGAATTTCCCTCGCTATGCACGCACATACAGTCGGATCGGTCTATCGGTGTGAGCCACGCGATCGGCAATCGTCGGCGCGCCGAGCGAGAGAGAATATCATTCCCTCCTTCTCGCTCTCGTTCTCGCTCAGCGAGCGAACCTAATTCTTTCTTGCCTATAATCTGAATCGCGGGCGCGACTGTCTCTCTCTCCTCTCCTCTGTATGACAATACTGAAAAGTTTTCTCTACTCGGCGCGCCGAAATTATTATGCATAATACTTTATTATTAATATTATTATTTATAATATTTATTATTTGTAATTTTATTTGTAATTGTATAATAATGCTACAAATAATACAAATTTTTACAAATAAAATTTGTGTCATTTGTAATATTTCTAATAGTATTAATAATATTCGGCGCCAAGAAAATGAAAAATATTTTATTAATTATTTTGCGGAAGCGGACAGGTTTACAGTTTTAACTGTTGAATTGTTTAATAATATTTTAAGAATAATTTTAAGTTGTACAAGGATGTAATATGAAATATAAAAGAATATTGTAACAGAATCAAGAAATACGAAATGAAACCTCCTTGCTTTTATTTCAATATCCTCTAAGTTAACAAATATTCTTCAACCATACAAACATTATATTTTTATTGAGTATTGCACTGAACAACTATGACTTTGTTCTGAGAGTTTTTTCATTTAGAGCGATGAAACAGATATATTTTATGCATTTTTTTTCACGTAGATAGAAAATTTCACGGTTATAATTGTTTCTTGAGATTATTTTATACTGTATGAAGAATATTTGTTAATTTAGAGAGTATTGTAATAAACGCAAGGTGGTTTCATTTCGTACTTCTTGATTCTTTTACAACTTCAAATGTCTTTTACAACAATCCTTGTACAACTTAAAATTATTCTTAAAATATTAAACAATTCAATAGTCAAACCTGTAACCTGCCCGCCTCCGCAACATAATTAATAACAATATTTCATTTTCTTGACGTCGAATATTATTAATACTATTGGAAATAATATTACAAATGATACAAATTTTTACAAATTTTATTTGTAAAAATTTGTATTATTTGTAGCATTATTATACAATTACAAATAAAAATTACAAATAATAAATATTACAAATAATAATATTAATAATAAAGTATTATACATAATAATTTCGGGCGCCCGAGTAGAGAAAACTTTTCAGTATTGTCACAGAGAAGAGAGGAGAGAGACAGTCGCACCCGCGATTCAGGTTATAGGCGAGAAAGAATTAGGCTCGCTCGCTGAGCGAGAACGAGAGCGAGAAGGAGAGAATGATATTCTCTCTCGCTCGGCGCCCGACGATTGCCGATCGCGTCCGCGTGGCTCACACCGAAAGACCGAGCCGGCTGTGTGTGCGTGCATGGCGAGAGAAATTCTCGTGCAAGCTCGTCACCGAATTCGCATCACTACTGGAGATAATAAATTAATAAGTTGAATGCTGAATTAATCAAAATGCTTATATGTCAATAATATATATGTGTATTCATATATTCTATTATCACTTATTATTATCATGTACACAACATTCTTCATATAATATTCGCAACTTTTTTATTGTACTAATATTCAGATTGTTACATCACACAGATTGTGCAAACATACATATACACACACACACGCACACATACGAAAAAAAACAGGTTCTTTTCATTCCAAGTTTTACTTTTTATTTATTTAATGTTTTGGTTTCCGAAAAGATTAAAACAAATAAAATGTATGGTTGATAACCGCATATATGAATTCACATGGTGAAACCATGTTAAAACTGTTCATCTTCTTTTTGTTTTCTTGCGCGAGCACAAGTTTATGTTATTCTTATTCACCCTGCTTATCTGGCGGTGACTCTTATATTTTTTTTTCTAATGACACGAATAATGAGTATTCGAATTATGGATTAAGATAGCGGCACGAGGCAAGCCTACGCACTTCCACGCTAATTAACGAATGCTCATTATTCTTACCCTTATAAACTACTAATCCATGGAAAACAGAATACGTGCAATGTAATGCTTTGCAACTGATGTCGATATCTCTACTGGTTGCAGAGATATAAATGAAAAATGTGACGGATAATTTTTAGCGCTAAAACGAGCATCATGTGTGACTAGTGTCTCTCTGTACCATCTACGATAACAATCGCAGACAACTGACGGCGCGTACCGCATTCATCTTATTTCAGATTTTCTTTAGCTAAGATAATTAATAAATCCGCTGACATGTAAGTCTCATCATGTTATTGTTATGTGAGATTAGAGGGCGATAAATACCAGTGTGAATTCATTATTGCTGTCTCCTCTATTTGAATCTTGGGCAATGTAACAGAATTAGCATACTTAGCTGCTCATATGTTAGACTTATTGAAGGAACAATATTTCTTTTCTACATCAAAACTTTGCAGAATCTTTTGTAGAATCTCATTGTAGTAATCTTATTTGTAGTTGTATTGTGATAATATATTTTCTCTCATAATAAATTACAATAACAGTGTACAAATGAAAGAGAGAGAGTGTAATTATTATGACTTATATTACTGCAGGTATTACTATATATATTATATACAGATGTTCTGAAGTAAGTTTATTTGTGGCTGTATATCAATTTACAAAATAGGCAATCAATCCTTGCAAATATTATTTTTCCTTGTGCACTGTCATTTTAATGTTAGGAGAGGAAAATATATTACCATACAAATACAAATGAGATTCTGCAAATAAGTTTTGGTACAATAAAGAAATGTTGCTTTTTCAATAACATATTAGTAGTTAAAGTAAAATGCCGATACCCGGATATATACCTAAACTTGGAAATTCTTATTATTTTGATTTTTAAACATGAATATTNAAATTTTAAAAATTAAAAACGTTCAATGGAAACATTTATTTAGATGTTACAACAAACATTTATTAAACGTTTAAAATAAATTTTATAAACGCTAAAAAAGTTTTTTTCAATTAAAAAAGGGAACTTATTTCATTATTTTAACGTTTAAAAAATGATTTTTAAATGTTTTCAAATATTTAAAAGAATATTTTAAAAACATTTTTTTAATATTTTCGTGCTGATTGGGAAGTAAGGAAGAGAAGAACTGTGCTCGTGGTTCAAGCACTGAGTTCTGGGAAAAAGGAAGGAATGGTGCTCGTGTTCAAGCACAACACTCTTAAGTAAAGAAAAGAGGAACGGTGGAACGTGGCTCATGGGAATTTTAAAGCACAGCGTCTGGAAAAAGAATGAAGATGAATAAGAGGGAAGAGAGGTAAAGAAATCTGTACACACATATATATATATATTATGAAATTATTCTATATTGTTAAGTTTAAAAATTCATACACTAAATTTAATGTAGTTAATAGCTGGCTCAATTATTTATTCAAGTAAAAGAAATGTTTCTCTATAATATCATTATGAGGAAAAGAGGCTCGTTCGACCTTTAATGATTTGGATTTTACGTCTTAACAAACGTCTTAGCATTTGCAGACGGAGTCCCAAGAACAATAATCTTTAATACCGACCTTTTGATTCCAGGCTCAAGATCCCTTGGCAGTCGGCTAACAAGAGGCTCAGCGAAGATTGTCTGTTGGCTAATTGGAGGCTAACAAGAGACTGCTTAGAGACTGACGAGGACTGCCTAGCGCGCGAAGAGCCGAGCCCTTTTTATACCAAGCCCGACACTATGGATATCAATTGAGCATCTTTTCCTAATTCACCCTTCATTATTTATTGTTAAAAGATATAAACAATGTTATTATTAGTAATTAGATTTAACTTAATCATAATGTAGCGTCTTGGTAATTCAGTTGTCTCGTTGTTGGCTGATTTATTAATAAAATTATGTTTACTAAGAAATGGAAATGTTTTTGATTTCTTTGGTATAATATAAGATTTGGAAACTTAAAAAGATTATTTCATTCGGGCGTAGTAATCGTTAAAGTTAAATAATACGAATAGATCCTCTTACAATTCTAAAGCGCATATACATTAGGATAGGCGGTTTGACAATAATATTTGAGGAATTATTTGCGAAATATGATGGCAATTATTTAATATCATTTAAAAAGAAGAAAAATAGAAGAAAGAAAGGAAATTATTTTCCTCTTCGAGTCTTTGTTTTCACGTCTTTTGTTTAGTTCGCAGTACGTGGGACAGCTATCACTCGATGATATCTATAACATAAACACATTCCAATATGTGCGCGGCTGTGCCCGAACGAAATCGTTCTTAGTCCCCGAGACAAATGAATTTATAAGCTAGCTCTAAATTTATTTCTTAAATTTTCTTATTCTCTCTTTTCCTATTTTATATATTTACTATGTCGATGTCTGCTTCAGTCCTATGTTAATGTTAATTTTATTTCAAAATATGCTATTTATGATTATTTTTGTGTTATTTAGTTGTTTGATAATCTATCGCTTATTAAACGAAGCAAGAAGGTAGAAGGAAGAGAGAGAAAGAAGAAGATAGGTGATGATTCAGTAAATAGTTTCGAGTATTAATGATATTATATTATAATTAATGATAAAAGACGGCAGAGGTACCTGTTGATTGCAGAGGTGTTTGTAGGCGGCGTTGCAGTTGGATTAGTCGATGATAGGTAAGGATTTGATTGGGTAGGAAAAGGTATGGTGAGTTTTGGTGAGAAGATAGGGAATTTTAATATGGTGGGATGTTACAGGATCCTGGAGCGGCGACCGAACTCCAGTGGGATTGCGCCCTCATCTGAGCGGAACTAATAATGTCGGTAATACCAACACTTACAGTTTCGTTATCGACATTTATCGATATGTACATATAGACACGTTTCCACGTATATTGCGAAAATATACATTGGGTGCGTTCACAACACTCAACAGTTGCGCAACTGTTGAGTAATTCGTCAACGTTAATGGTCTGAGTGTAAGGAACAGTAAGGACTAATAGTCACTAACCGCTCACTGAGCGGTTTTCTTCACTGAATGCACCCATTATGAAAACATATAGTATACATAATATATATTATAGATCTTCAATATTCGCAATGCATATCGAAATATAGTCTATACATAAAGTAATCATTTAGAACACACATAAAAATCGCAGTGAAAAGTAGAAAGCCTTTTACATTGTATTCTATGTGTTGAGACATGATATCTTGAAGTTTTAGTGTTTTATCGTCCTGTACAAGTATACAAATGATTTAACAGCACATAGATATCTATTTTTGTCGCACACATATTTAGAATACAATTCCATAATATGGTTCACACTGTTTTCGCTGTGTTTCTTTCGGTGCATGTATTCTCAGAGGAATTTGTATGTATTCAACATGCAAATAATATATTTACAAAAGTTGTTTTATGTAAACTATACGTAACTATATAATCATTTATATATTTGTATAATTTAATATGATACATATAAATTTACAAATATTAATAAAATATATCACGAGAATATTATATAAAAGAGAATATAGAATGGGCTCCTCTATCGCCCATTCCCGTGAGAACGCAACCAATATATTTTTTTTCGTCTCCCCGACTTTTGTAAACATTGCATCAAGACATCTTTTCTCTCGAAGATATTTATTCGAGGTTTTTTTTAAGAATAATTTTTTTTCGCCTTGAAAAAGGCAACAGTTTATTGCCTTCTATAATTTTGTAAAAGTGTTGTCTCATGCATAATACATCCTTGGAATATTTTTCATCGCAAGGATTTCCGCCTAATGTTATAGTTGTAGCGAAAGCTGCAGCATAAATTCCACAAGACGTGGAATCTGGTTGTGTATTAACATTTTCAAAAATGATGTTACTTTCGCTTATTTGCGGATAACGGCGAAGAATATAATTTTTCTCTTTAGCTACCAACTTATCGTACATACAGTTAGGTAAACTGTCGTACACGCGAAGTTTGGTGCCATCGAGGAAAATGCATCGCCAATGATCACTGCAATTACTTTCAATGATCTGTAAGCTCTTATTGTTCTGATTAGCTACGATTATATGAGGTAATTCTAAATATAGCACACTTTATGTTTCAAATGCAGAAATTTCTCTTACGACGCGTAAAAATCGATCCAACGATTCGTCGTTTAACTTGCTGCATCTAGGCAAGACATTTTCTTTCACGAAAGAAATAGGAGCGCAATCATGTTACCCAGAATTTTTTTATGTCTCACCACATCATCTGTTGTTAGATTTCGTTTGTCATTTGAGTAATTAACAATGACACAATCGTCATCTTGCTCCAAATCTAGAGAAGCAGTAGTTTGCAAAACATTTGATTTTAATCGTTTGCTCTTTTGGATGCTTTCTCTTTCTATATCTCGTCGGTTAGTTTTTCGACTAATAAGTTTTTTGCATGCTTGTTCTTTAGCTTCCATTATATATCTTGGATCTCTAATTGACATATGCCTATTATGGCGGTTGTCCAAGATTTTCGGAAGCATGCATTCATTATAGAAGCGTGTCAAATAGGGTAGCATTTTATTCTTCCAACAAGCAACGTCTTTGTTAATACGTAACGTTTTAAAACCTTTTGATGTCCATATAACAAAAATGCAGTAATCTAGCTGCGTTATATTCAATGCCCTTGAACCTGATAAAAATATCGGTGATTCCGATTCATTTCATTAGGATTTTTTCTATCAAAAATGCCTCTCAATTGAGGCAATGTCTTTATAGCCTCGTCTGCTGTTAAATGCTCAGCTGACAAAGGACATTTGATTTCGACGAGATCATCTTTTTCAATGAGTCCGTCAGGAGAATCTAAGCATGGATTTTCATCATCAATGAATAATCCGCAAATTTTTATTTTTTTATTCAGCTTTGCGCTCAATTCTTTCCTTGCGTTCTCTTCGTTTTCACGACCATATTTCATGGCTACGGTGTCGATAAACGGAGGAAACAAAATATTTTTTACAGCCCCTGCGCAAGACGTTGTTGGTCTCATGCGGCACACGGTTCCAAAATTGGATGCCGTCAACATTTCGCGTCTCAATGAATGCCATAATTCGAATTCATTTTGACCTTTCATATTGCATTCAACTTTCTCTCTGCCTCTACTATTTTCGAATAACTTTTCCAAATGATTTTTTCGAAATAGCTCGTATACTTCAAATGGAAGATCTGGTTTTTGCGATTGCGGGCCGTAATAACGATCTGCTCCCGACACGCGTTTTATTTTTTTTTATCTTCCATCTATTAGTCGAGATTCTCTGTTTTTCACAACTTTTATCTGTCATCCTTTTTCCAATTTCTGGACAATGGGAGGGACACTTTTGCACATGTCTTTATGCACTTGCGTTAGAACTTGTTGCGTATATACTGCTCCTGCAATTCTGACATTGTAAGAGCCTCGTTCATCAAAATGAATGCGCTTTCCACCGATGTTTTCGCAGATTATCGAATTGAACGATTCTGCACGATTATTTGTTACATTACATAACAAGCTATCGGAATGAGCGTTTATAAATCTGAAAGCATCTTCTATTTTCACTTACAGACCGTGCAACTTCAAAAATGGTACATAATTTTTCTCCATTTCGTCGCGGTCATCTGTGCATGTATGACCGCGTTCTTTACATCGTTTATGCTCACCATAAATATGACTAGGAATATTTAAAATATCTTTTGTAATTCCATAACCTTGTAATAATGAGGTCGCCCTTCTTTATTTCGTATAGCGTCTGCTTTTCTCAATTCTCTTCGCATATTTACAATGTTGTTTTCTACAACATTTCGTATTTGCGCAAAGCCACGTTTTCTTTGCATTTTCGGCTGAGTCGTTTGTGATACGATTCTCAGCATCCTGTACAGATTACGAAGCAGGTAATTTATGCATTCCACTTCCTTTACTATCACCTTTTGCTCGCGATATGGATTATTATTTATATTTGTTAGCTGATTATTCGCGTTATCATGCGTAACATCGTAACGCTTTCGTCGGACGTTTTTTTCGAGCTGCTTATATGTGCGGCACGCACGAAGTCAGCGCGCAACACCGATTTTTCACTGTTTCCCAAATGCATATACGTATATATCATTGTGTCAGTGACATCATTACGCGACACATTGTACCACTGGAGCAGTAGTATACAGGGTGCACGATTTATCTGAAGACATTGAAATATCTCGAGAACTATGCATTGGATAAAAAAAGTGGTTAATGAAAGTTGTTAGTCTCGAAGGGGGACATCCAATGATACCAAACTCGACCTCCCACCCCACCCCTTGGAGGTGGGGGTTGGGGGCAACTTTGAAATCTTAAACGGAAACCCCCATTTTTTATTGCAGATACGGATTCTACGCCACAAAATACGTAAATTTTGTCCGAAACTTTTTTTGATTCGTGATAGATGGCGCTGTAATCTCAAAAAATTATATTTTCCGCAATTCTCCAGAAATGATCATTGGATTGAGAAATAAAAAATATCTGTTCAATATTTTTAAAGAACATACATAAAGAACATTTTTAAAGAACATTTTAAAGAACGCCGGATTTCATTCTGTGGGATTACCTAAAAGATAAGGTTTATCAACAAGTGCCAACAACTCATGAAAACATGGTAGAACGCATAAGAAACGCTTGCGCTGAAACTCCCGCAAATATGCTCCTATCCTGTGTACAGTCATTTGAAAAAAGGATCAATAAGTGTATTGAAGTTGAAGGTAAAAATTTCGAACACTTACTCTAATTAATTGAACAGTGAAAGGCAAGAGGATTCACATTAAAAAGCACCCCGATCTGTGAGACGTAAGGGGACTCATATTAAAAAAGCATCCGAAGGGAACATAAAACTACTACGTCCTCGTCGTTGTTCCTGTGTAACGCTAAAAGTAGTTTTTCGGAAAAATTCAACGCTATCTATCATGAATGAAAAAAATTGTTTCAATAAAAATTTCACGTACAATCTAATTCTGCAATGAAAAATGTGGGTCCTCATTTGAGATTTGAACGTTATCACCCACCCTACCCCGAGAGGATAGGGGGGAATAACTTTTATTATGTTCTTTAAAAATATTGAACAGGTATTTTTTATTTCTCAATCCAATGATCATTTCTGGAGAATTGCGGAAAATATAATTTTTTGCGATTACAGCGTCATCTATCACGAATCAAAAAAAAAGTTTCGGACAAAATTTACGTATTTTGTGGCGTAGAATCCGTATCTGCAATAAAAAATGGGGATTTCTATTTAAGATTTCAAAGTTGCCCCCAACCCTCACCCCCAGGGGGTGGGGTGGGAGGTCGAGTTTGGTATCATTGGATGTCCCCCTTCGAGACTAACAACTTTCATTAACCACTTTTTTTATCCAATGCATAGTTCTCGAGATATTTCAATGTCTTCAGATAAATCGTGCACCCTGTATATCACCGAATATACCAACTCGCACAATATGCATTTGTGTAGAGACAGTGGAGAATCGTTGTCATGAGTTCGTTTTGTAAGTGTCACTAACACTCTTATCTAACAGTTGTAGCAGTAATAAACATTTACTTCACACCTTATCGGTGGGAAAGTTGTAGCTATGGCTAAGAGAGATGTTTTACCATTAAAATGACACTAAACACGACACAAATCGCATATTTTTTAACTGACTACATATTCAATATTAGTATTATATATTTATTCAATAATTGCCCGATTTCTGTCGTGTTTGGTGTTATTTTAATGATAAAACATCTCATTAAGCCATTACAATTATTTTAAAACAGGTAAAATGCGAAACGTAAAAGTTGTAATTTTCATGTTAAAAAATATTTAAATGCCTGAGTTCCTCACTACAGACAGATTCCCGACGTTGCAGAAGCGAGAGCGAGAACGAGTAAAGAGGAAGCGAGATGACACTTCCTCGAAAAGTGCCGAAGCTCGCGGCGATCTGTTTACGTATCGCTTTTCATAGTGACATCTCGCTTGCTCTTTACTCGTTCTCACTCTCGCTTTCGCGATATCGGGAATCTCTCCGTAGCAGTGAACTCACGACTTTAAATATCTTCATGAAAATTACAACTTTTATGTTTCGCGTTTTATTCGTTTAAAAATTATTGCAATGGCTTCATGAGATGTTTTACCATTAAAAAGACACCAAACACGACACAAATAGGACAATTTATAAATAAATATATAATACAAATGTAAATATATAATACAAACATCTATTTAATTAAAAATTATGTCATTTCAATCTATTTGCGTATTAATGAAATGCGATGGAGTTTCGCAAAAGAGACTTTCAAATGTTTGATGTCATAATTCTCTAGCAAATATTGGGTGAGTGCAAAAGTTCGTGCGGAGTTTCAATAGATGGAGTTATAAGCGTCGTAAAGTGTTGTCATTAATACTTCCATCTACATATTATATAACGTTGGAAAGGTGACGTCTTCAGCTGTTATTAAAAAAAAAATCATTTGTTTTCATACAAACTGCTTCGAGAAATATCACTTTAAAAATGAGTATCGATAAGGTGCATTTACGGTATGTTATGCTTTACGAGTTTCGGAAGGGAATAAACGTTGCCGCAGCCGTAAAAAACATTCAGGATGTTTGTCAGGATGAAGCACCAGCTAAACGAACTGTGGAAAAATGGTTTGCTAAATTTCGGCGCGGAGAATTTAACCTTGAAGACGAGCCACGCTCTGGTCGACCTTCTGACATTGATGACGATGTTTTGCGTACTTTAGTGCTCAATAATCCGCGAATTTCAACAGAAGAAGTTGCTACAGCACTAAACGTTGACCGATCAACCGCTTTTCGGCGTTTAAAAAAGATGGGATTCGATTTGAAGCTCGATATATGGGTGCCCCATTTGCTGACCGAGAAGAACAAAATCAAGCGAATTTCTGCAGCCGTTTCTTTACTCGGGCGGCTCAATAACGAGTCGTTTTTGGATCGACTAGTGACGGGCGATGAGAAATGGATCCTCTACAACAATGTTCAGCGCAAACGGACATGGAAACAATCAGGTGAGCATGGTGACGCAATGCCAAAGGCCAGTTTGCACCCGATGAAGGTGATGCTCTCTGTTTGGTGGGATTGCAAGGGCATAATCTATTTCGAGCTTCTCCCCGCTGGCGAAACGATTGATTCGGACAAGTACTGTCGCCAATTAACCAATCTGAATCGAGAAATAAAAGAGAAACGTCCAATTTTGTCAAATCGCAAGGGAATCGTCTTTCATCATGACAACGCCAGACCACACGTTTCGAAAAAGACGCTGCGCAAACTGAAGAGCCTGAAATGGGATGTCTTAACGCATCCACCGTATTCTCCTGATATCGCACCATCTGACTATCACTTGTTCCGGTCATTGCAAAATTATTTAAATGGAAAAAATTTTGACTCTTTGGAGGCCTTAAAAAACGGCGTCTCTTCGTTCTTCGAATCTAAACCGTGCAGTTTTTATGATCGGGGCATCCGTATGCTGCCAGAACGTTGGGAAAAGATTATAGAAAACGATGGAGAATATATCATTGATTGAATAAAGATTTTTGTTTGCCTAATCACTGTGTGACTTTTACTCACAAACTCCGCACGAACTTTTGCACTCACCCAATACATAATAAGTTTTAGAGCTGGCAGACGAATATCTGGCGGCGGCGACAGTGTACGAATCCATCACCCAGCGGGTTGGGGTTCTCGATTTCCGTAAGTCGCAGTTGCGAATTTTCTAAAGGGAACGACCACCATTCCCTCGCACCGGCGGAGAAGTTATTATGGTCCTGCATTGACTCAGATAAAAAAAGTTCCCGCACCGGCTGGATATATTCCTGTCCCTAATACTGCTGTCAGATATTCGTTCTTTTGCACATTTTTTTTTTTTTAAGAAAACTGTCAGACAATGATGCGAATTTGGTGACGGGCTTGTACGAGAATTTCCCTCGCTATGCACGCATATACAGCCGGCTCGGTCTATCGGTGTGAACTACGCGATCGGCAATCGTCGGTGCGCCGAGTGAGAGAGAATATCATTCCCTCCTTCTCGCTCTCGTTCTCGCTCAGCGAGCGAACATAATTCTTTCTCGCCTATAATCTGAATCGCGAGCGCGACTGTCTCTCTCTCCTCTCCTCTCTATGACAATACTGAAAAGTTTTCTGTACTCGGCGCGCCGAATTATTATGCATAATACTTTATTATTAATATTGTTATTTGTAATATTTATTATTTGTAATTTTATTTGTAATTGTATAATAATGCTACAAATAATACAAATTTTTTAAAATAAAATTTGTATCATTTGTAATATTTCTAATAGTATTAATAATATTCGGCGCCAAGAAAATGAAAAATATTTTATTAATTATTTTGCGGAAGCGGGCAGGTTTACAGTTTTAACTGTTGAATTGTTTAATAATATTTTAAGAATAATTTTAAGTTGTACAAGGATGTAATGTGAAATATAAAAGAATATTGTAACAGAATCAAGAAATACGAAATGAAACCACCTTGCTTTTATTTCAATATCCTCTAAGTTAACAAATATTCTCCAAACATACAAACATTATATTTTTATTGAGTAGTGCACTGAACAACTATGACATTGTTCTGAGAGTTTTTTCATTTAGAGCGATGAAACAGATATATTTTATGCATTTTTTTTCACGCAGATAGAAAATTTCACGGTTATAATTGTTTTTTGAGATTATTTTATACTGTATGAAGAATATTTGTTAATTTAGAGGGTATTGTAATAAAAGCAAGGTGGTTTCATTTCATACTTCTTGATTCTTTTACAACTTCAAATGTTCTTTTACAACAATCCTTGTACAACTTAAAATTATTCTTAAAATATTAAACAATTCAATAGTCAAACCTGTAAACCTGCCCGCCTCCGCAACATAATTAATAACATATATTTCATTTTCTTGACGTCGAATATTATTAATACTATTGGAAATAATATTACAAATGGTACAAATTTTTACAAATTTTATTTGTAAAAATTTGTATTATTTGTAGCATTATTATACAATTACAAATAAAATTACAAATAATAAATATTACAAATAATAATATTAATAATAAAGTATTATACATAATAATTTCGGCGCGCCGAGTAGAGAAAACTTTCAGTATTGTCATAGAGAAGAGAGGAGAGAGAGGAGAGTCGCACCCGCGATTCAAGCGATATAGGCGAGAAAGAATTAGGCTCGCTCGCTGAGCGGGAACGAGAGCGAGAAGGAGAGAATGATATTCTTTCTCGCTCGGCGCGCCGACGATTGCCGATCGCGTCCGTGTGGCTCACACCGAAAGACCGAGCCGGCTGTGTGTGCGTGCATGGCGAGAAAAATTTTCGTGCAAGCTAGTCACTAAATTCGCATCACTACTGTGAGATAATAAATTAATAAGTTGAATACTGAATTAATCAAAATGTTTATATGTCAATAATATATATGTGTATTTCATATATTCTATTATCACTTATTATTATCATGTACACAACATTCTTCATATAATATTCGCAACTTTTTTACTGTACTAATATTCAGATTGTTACATCACACAGATTGTGCAACATACATATACACACACACACACACACATACTGAAAAAAACAGGTTCTTTTCATTCCAAGTTTTACTTTTTATTTATTTATATGTTTTGGTTTCCGAAAAGATTAAAACAAATAAAATGGTTTGATAACCGCATATATGAATTCACATGTGAAACCATGTTAAAACTGTTCATCTTCTTTTTGTTTTCTTGCGTGAGCACAAGTTTATGTTTGTTCTTATTCACCCTGCTTATTTGGCGGTGACTCTTAAATTTTTTTTTTAATGACACGAATAATGAGTATTCAAATTATAGATTTGGGATAGCGGCACGAGGCAAGGCCTACGTACTTCCACGCTAATTAACGAATGCTCATTATTCTTACCCTTATAAACTACTAATCCATGGAAAACAGAATACGTGCAATGTAATGCTTTGCTACTGATGTCGATATCTCTACTGGTTGCAGAGATATAAGTGAAAAATGTGACGGATAATTTTTCAGCGCTAAAACGAGCATCATGTGTGACTGGTGTCTCTCTGTACCATCTACGATAACAATCGCAGACAACTGACGGCGCGTACCGCATCATCTTATTTCAGATTTTCTTTAGCTAAGATAATTAATAAATCCGCTGACATGTAAGTCTCATCATGTTATTGTTAGGCGAGATTAGAGGGCGATAAATACCAGTGTGAATTCATTATTGCTGTCTCCTCTATTTGAATCTTGGGCAATGTAACAGAATTAGCCATACTTAGTTGCTCATATGTTAGACTTATTGAAGGAACAATATTTCTTTTCCATATCAAAATTTTGCATAATCTTTTCTAGAATCTCATTGTAGTAATCTTATTTTGTTTGTTATAATCTTATTTGTAGTTGTATTGTGATAATATATTTTCTCTCATAATAAATTACAATAACAGTGTACAAAATGAAAGAGAGAGAGTGCGTGTAATTATTATGACTTATATTACTGCAGGTATTACTATATATATTATATACAGATGTTTCTGAAGTAAGTTTATTTGTGGCTGTATATCAATTTACAAAATAGGCAATCAATCTTTGTAAAGAATTATATTTTTCACCTTGTGCACTGTCATTTTAATGTGCTAAGAGAGGAAATATATTACCGTACAAATACAAATGAGATTCTACAAATAAGTTTTGGTACAATAAAGAAATGTTGCTTTTTTAATAACATATTAGTAGTTAAAGTAAAAGTGCCGATACCCGGATATATACCTAAACTTGGAAATTCTTATTATTTTGATTTTTAAACATGAATATTTAAATTTTCGATCATAATTAATATATATACATACATTTAATATATATATATATATGTATTCTATGTTGAAAATTTAAATATTTGCATTAGAACAAAATAATGAGAATGTGCAAGTTTAACGTCTTATGACATATGTATATATATATATAAATTATAAATTAAATTAACTCTATATATATATTAATTATATATATATATATATATATATGTGTAGTTAATTTAATTTAAACGTAATTTTATTGAAGACACCACATGTGAGGTTGTGATTGGTACGACATACGTGCGACATACGACAATGTCTTCCGACTGATTGCAAACGCAGCTTGATGAGCGTGCAATCGAGGAAACCAAGATACGAGAGAGTTTCAACCACTAATCTTTTTATTAGCTACACTGATTAAAAAATCCTTTTGCATAATGAAAGTACTTATAATAACGAAGTCTGGAAAGCAGAGTTTTATGTAAAATTCGACAAAAAATTTAACAACTACAGTTTCATTGTCATAATATTACTCTACGCATGAAAGAGACAAGGATAGTACGATTGTGTCTGCCTGCAGCTCCATCGATTACAATTATGCGGAACTAATCTTCTATTCTGTTTTACCCCAAAATGTAGGAAAAATATTCCGCACACACACACATCCAAACTATTTTTTCATAAACACTATTCTTTTTACACTGATCTCTGAGCTCATTTCTATTACTTTAGTATTATTCTTTCATATCATGGCTAGTACGGAAGCAAAAGCTTTTGCATGGATAAACTGCAGAACTTTTATAATTAATAAGTAAAGTTACGAGCTGATGCAGAATATGATAACGAAAACTGTAATTTTTTAATTTTTCATTAAATTTTACATAAAACTCTGCTTTCCGCACTTCGTTATTATAAGTACTTTCGCTGTACAAAAGAATTTTTCAATCTGTATAGCTAATAAAAAGAAGTGTTTAAGAAAATTGAGTCAATTTGTCGGTAAAACAGACGACTCCAGGATCCCCTTAAGTATATATTTATAGACAAATATGTAAAAGAAAAATATAAAATATATAAAAGAAAAAAAATATGGAGTCTAAATAAGATGTTAATAATAATGGCAGGTTAAGCTCGGGAAAATAACTTGGATATAAGCTGAAAAATACAAATAAGCAAGAAATATTAAAACTAGAAAACCGAAACATTCAGACATCGGACTTATGCTTCAAGTATATGCCAGAAATGTAACAAAACATCATATTTTATATTCTGTATTTTTTCTTGTATGTGTATCCGCGCATACTGTTTACAGTAAAATTGTTAAGGTTAATTGCTCTTTTTGTCATATAAGTCAAAAGTGAGAAAACAAACGCAAATCAACATTCTCTCTCACTTATAAACTGCCAAATTCCGACTTCACTTGCTGTTATAGTGAAAGTATGCAAATGCTTGATCTAGGTATGTATGTCGTTGGTTTTTTCACATAAAAAAGTCAGATTAGGTTTGAAGTTTTTTTGGGGGAGGGACCACGCCCCTCCCCCGCTTATATGTACTATTCAAAATTTTTAATGTACATTGTATCAGAAAACTAAACTCTATCTAAGAAACCTTTTTCAATAATTTTTTAATAAACAATGAGCAATGATTAATGTTTATTTTTCTAAAATTATATTTATTGCACGGTGTTAAAGACTTACAATACTATGGATTTGTCGCACGCAGGTATACTTATTTCCTCAAAATTATTTTATTCATAACTCTTTTATAAAAAGTGACATCTAAAATTGCAGATTATTCTGAAACATATCCTTAATAACATATGTAAAGATCAGAGAAATCGGAGCTAATACCAGTATTCTATATATTTATCAATATATTTTCTATGAAATACTTTATTTTTTAGATATTTTTATCATTACTGAACTTTTAGAACATACTATACATCACATTACTTCATTATATTTACTCAATGATAAATTTATGTTTCACAAGAACATCATCAGACATCAAATATGAAGTGAGGAAGAATATCACATACATGTATAAAGAAATATTTATTAATGATGTAATTCAGCCACATTTAGCCAAATTTCATTGTACTACATTTCAACTACTGTTGCAAATTGTTTTCTGTTACATACATGGACATGGATCATAACGGTTTTAAATGATCGACGAAGGTTCACATATATGTTATCTAATGTATAATAGTTTGACGAAAATATATAACACAACGGCGGTAGAAACAATTTAACCAGCCATGATATAACAATTTAATTGATGATACTCTGTAACGCGAATTGCATTTGACTACAATTCCGCGAGCAACAGTATATTAATTTTCTTAAATGTTATCAGTCTACGTTTTTATGCTAAATCTTCGCTTACATAAGAGTAGTATTCGGATATAATTTGTAATACGTAAGACTATCATGCATTCATGCGATCATTGTAGCGATATGTACAACATTCTATAATTAAAATTTAACCTCACAGAGGATTCATACCATGGTGGAAAGAGAAATTGGGCAATTTTCGTTTAGCTCTACTTAGTTCGTATGGTATATTTTAGCTTGCACCTTCTAACTTTGGTGTAACTGTAAAACTTAATCGAAACTCAATATTTTCTAATAATGATGGCCTTGCAATTATATATATTTTATATTATTCCTTATTGTCTACTGAAAGTTCTGCGATCTTGCTCCAGTGTTACGAAGCTCACTGTACAAGAGTGTCAAAACACTCTATGATATTAAAATTGAGCAATTCCTAACAATAGAGCAACAATAAAGAAATATCTATATTTGATAAAAAGATCGTTAACAAATGTATATAAATGATTCAAAATTATTTTCGGGTAACAATGTGTTTGACTACTCTAGCACACGCGTGCACGTTTGAAGCTGTCACGTATGTTCGAATTTTATATTACTGCCTAGTGACTTTGTGACGTTATTTATGCGTGTAATTTCAATGACCTTTCTTAATAATTTGATAGAAGTCGATATATATATATCGAGTTCACTCTTGAACGTTATATTCGACATTATAATAACTTTCAGACCTGATCAGGTTTAAATTACACTCCGAAAGTGACACTGGTTATTTTGTATGTCACAGCTGCTGTTGTATACTATCTAGCACTGCACCTTCAGGAAGAAACACTTGTTACTATTTGAGTGTCTCAGAGTGACTTTGTGATATTATTGAATAGTCGTTTACCCCACCAAGATTCTAAATCAAATGGTTTAAAATCTGCAACAATATATTTTTATTAGTGATACTGGCATGGATACAGTACAACCTTAATTAAAATAAGTATGATAAGCAACTATCACACAATTGTGTTTATATTATTGTACACAATTATAAAATATGTAAACAGCATGTATTTATGTACAAAACACACACATGCGCTCATATACAGCACACATGCATGCACACATACACACATTCATATACATACTATTTTGGAAATAATTTCATGAGTAATTTGAAGAATATTAATAACATTTTTTAGTAAAACTTAACTATAAGTAGTGATATGATTTACCTTGAAGACTATCATTTGGCTCACCATCGTAATATACTATTGAATTAGGATCTGTAGTAAACAAAATATTTAAACAAAATATAAGTTCACAATATTTTTCTTTGGTATATTCAGTTTTATATTTTGATGAAATCTTAAAAAATAAGCAGTATATATTATACACACATATATATATACATATATATATATATAGATTATATAAGTCATAAATTAATTTTAATTTGTTTTATCACTACTTACTGCAAAGTTGTGTACATTCTGTGCCATCACAACATTCATTTGTTTGTCGTATGGTTGACTTGATTCCATGCTGTTGAGAATAAATTAAATTGATAAAAAATATATAAATAATAGACATATGTTTATAATATAAAATGTATAACTTTACATACATGTAGTGTTTCCATAGGTACGCAACTTGCAATTTATGCTACATTATACTAGATATTCATATGCATTTTGTGTTTTACCTACATTCATAAACAAATTTTATAAGTTCCTCATGCTGTGGTGTGATAACTTCTTGCATCTGATGCCTTTGCGAAGTGAGTTTTTGACTTCCCATTCATGTGAAAAACAGGTTTTGGTATGTGACTGAACAACATAGAACAAACTGGCCTCAACATAGATGTATAGTGAGGCAAATCATTTTTTCGCAATGTTATACACGTGTCGTCTTACGCAACACATGATAGAGTATTAAGAATTAGAAATATTAAAGTCATTTATCATAAATAATGTAAAGCAAAACTGGTTTAGTATGTCTTTTCATTATTATTCACAATAAATCTTGCTGGAAAATTTTAATAACATGCGATTCGTATATATGGTGTATGCCTGAATAGTACTCGGCCTTAGTTTT